>NC_063190.1:36385016-36477516 GCF_017589495.1 Alosa alosa
TGTGTGGATCGTGCATCCTCATGACAACATGGAGAACGACACACACACACAAGTGTTGAGGTGCAGCAGCTCGTGTGTGGTACTCTTTATGGTGTGTGTGTGTGTGTTGTGTGTTACTCTGATGTTACCCCTCTCTGCTGCAGCTGTTGAAGATGAGCAGCAGTGATACTCTTTATGTTGTGTGTGTGTGCAGCTGTTGAAGAAGATGAGCAGCAGTGACACTGTGTGTGTGTGTGTGCAGCTGTTGAAGAAGATGAGCAGCAGTGATACTCTTTATTTTGTGTGTGTGTGCAGCTGTTGAAGAAGATGAGCAGCAGTGACACTCTTTATGTTGTGTGTGTGTGTGCAGCTGTTGAAGAAGATGAGCAGCAGTGACACTCCTCTGGGTACGGTGGCCCTGCTGCAGGAGAAGCAGAAGTCTCAGAAGACGCCCTACATCGTCCTGAGTGGCAGCGGCAAGAGCATGAACGCGTGAGTCTCACACACACGCACACACACCACACGCCAAGCACACACACACACACACACACACACACACACACACAATAGGATATAATATAACAAATAGGGCCCATTATAAATGTGGCTAACAGTCGCTACAGTAACAACAAATTTGTGTCCCGTTCACTTTTAGTCTGACCTTTGCTCTGTTTTTTTCTCTCCACAGAAACACCATCACCAAGTAACGGAAGCAGACTTTACATGTTCCCAATTTAACACACACACACACACCTAGATCTGTTGCATAATTTATGTGAACCATACTCTAGATTTTATGTACAGAATGTAAAGACATGCAAATGCCCAAACATACAGTAACACATTTTAAATTGTTAGTTTGTTGTATAGAGCATTTGATTCACATCATTCAAATCATTGGGATTACTGAAAGGAGACATTT
This sequence comes from Alosa alosa, assembly GCF_017589495.1. Lineage (NCBI taxonomy): Eukaryota > Metazoa > Chordata > Actinopteri > Clupeiformes > Clupeidae > Alosa > Alosa alosa. The sequence continues at coordinate 36,385,918 of NC_063190.1, forward strand.
GCTCATGTGCTATGATTGATTTATTGATATATCTTTTCAATGCTGTGTCTATATTCGTGATGGCTTTTCAGTTCGGTAATTACGATCTTTACCAAATAAAGTGCACACCATACCTTTCCAAATGCTCATTTATTTTTTGCTCATTTATTTTTTGCTAATAATGTAACCTACATGAGTGAAGTCTGTTGAAGGTAAGGTGGTTTCGCCAGAGTTTTCTTGCATCTTGAGATGATGTCCATAAAACATTCAACATTGTTAGCAGTGTCATGTAGTAAAAGCTGAGGTAGGAAATGTTCCACACGCCACCGTTTTATGAAAGTGGGTTATTCACCGTCTCCCCTAGAGTTAGATAAGTGATATCTCTGCACCCATGTAGCACTGCTTCACCTGTAGTTTAACTGTGCTTCACCTGTAGTTTACCTGTGCTTCACCTGTAGTTTACTTGTGCTTCACCTGTAGTTTACCTGTGCTTCACCTGTAGTTTACCTGTGCTTCGCCCCAATATAGTCCCAAGTCAATATCTGCCTAGGAAATCAGTGGTAGACGTTGGCCAGTATTTCACATTTCACAGTATTTCCATACAACTGCCGAAGATTGAAGAGCTGCTGTCTTGCTGCCTTTGTGACCATACCAACAGTATATGGTGTGACCAGCTCAGATGTTCCAAGGAATCTTAAGCAGCTGACTGTCTGTGGGTTCCTTGCCAGCCTTTCCCAGTCAGAGTACTTCGTAAAATATAATTGTATATTCCGTTTTTTGAATGCGGGTGACATACATTTTTTTTTTTTTTTAATAACCACATGTTTAAATGCATTCATAATAACATGCAGCTCGGGATGAAACTAGCAATATTTCACCAGAAAATGCGAGGACCCGTCTAGACTAATCAGTGATCTCAGGCTACTAGCACAACCAGACCCTTAAAAAAATAATTGCCTTACTTCAAGTGTCAAACTGCAGATTAATGAATATCAAAACCACATTTATTATGCAGGAAATGCAGTATTTTGGACACAAAAAAAATGCATCGTACTGTACTTTACTGCAGAAAATGAAGTATTTTTGACATTAAAATACTAGGCTACTGCACTGCAGCCTACTGTAGTATAACTACACTGTACTTTGAAAAAACTGCAGTTGTATTTTGTAAGGGGATATGTACAGCAAGCATCAAAAGCAAGCAGCCCAGACATCCTAAATGGGGTGGGATTGTATTGTACAAAAAATTGTATGATTGTATTGGGAGGTTTCAGATGCAACTGTAAGAAACAATTGTTATATTTTGGCCCTCAGAGTTCAGGTGGGATTTTGCTTAGGGCCCCATGGAGGTTTGAACCAGCACTGAGGCCACCACTTAGAGTTGGTTATGTGTCCCATATTCACATACTCGTCCCACCTTTGGACTACTTGCATCTGCTTACCCTAGTCCAATGCTCTCCCATTTTGGCAACATATTGACATAAACAAGAAGATCAAATTATAAACACCAATTAACAACTAATGTTAATGTCACATTCACTCTGGAAGTAATATTTGTTGTTTGCATTTCACATGAACATCGTCACCAAACAACTACTTTACAAGGACAAGACCACAGTTGGTTGTCTTCTCTCTCTCTCTCTCTCTCTCTCTCTCTCTCTCTCTCTCTCTCTCTCTCTCTCTCTCTCTCTCTCTCTCTCTCTCTCTCTCACACCACACACACACACACTCACTCACCTAGACATACACACACACACACCCCATTAGATCTGTTGCCTTATTTGAGTCAACTTAATTCCTACTCCAACCTCTACAGAATGTATCATTGTGTGTAAACATTTAGTTACAACCCAGAAATCAATGGCATTAGGGGCAACCCTGGCTCAGGAGGTAGACAAACCACGTTCCACACTTGGGACAGCTATCTCTTTTTTTGTGATCAAATGTTTATTAAGAATTGGATGGACAAATCACACACTCAGAAACATACACAATATCATAATGTAATATCAAACTGAATACAAGTAAGCAACCTCCCCCACCCACACAAACCAAACAAAGCCCAACACCCACCCACATAAACCAAACAAAGCCCAACACCCACCCACCCACCCACCCACATAAACCAAACAAAGCCCAACACCCACCCACCCACCCACATAAACCAAACAAAGCCCAACACCCACCCACATAAACCAAACAAAGCCCAACACCCACCCACATAAACCAAACAAAGCCCAACACACCCACACCCTAAAAACAACACACACTCAAAAACAAGGCGTTGACAGGAATGGAAAAGAAAAATAACCGCCCCACGCACGCCCAGTCATGCCAAGGGGACGTAGACAAACAACAACAACAACAACAACAACACATGTCTGAGGACATGGACACAGACACAACAACAACAACAAACACAACAACAACAACAACAACACATACGAGACATGGACACAGACACACAAACAACAACAACAACAACAACACATACGAGACATGGACACACAAACAACAACAACAACAACAACAGCACATACGAGACATGGACACAGACACACAAACAACAACAACAACAACAACAACACATACGAGACATGGACACAGACACACAAACAACAACAACAACACATACGAGACATGGACACAGACACACAAACAACAGGGGGAAAAGTTCATAGAAACTGGGATGAAATGATGAATGGCACTAACTTGACATCTATCTCTGTCCAAGTGTCTTTGAGGAAGACACTGAACCCCAAACTGCTCCTATATGGCAGGTTGGCACCTTGCATGGCCATCTGTGTGAGGGATGACATTGTGAGTGTGTAGAGAAAAGTCCTCCATTTAATATTTTAGATTTTCTTTTCAAGTTCTGTATCTGTATATTCATGGTTGTCTTCTCTGTAAAGAAAATATTTCATTGAAACCAACAAATCTGGGCATGGTTTGAGCCATGTTATGACAACGTTTGGGAGGAGCCTTTGTGCCATCTTATGAAGTGAGAATTTAATATTTGTCATCTTTCCATGGCACCGCACAATCACCTGATTGAGTCACATCTACTTCTTTCCGTGTTGATCTAGGTAAGCCAGATTTTTTGTCAACTTTGTGAATATTTGGCTTATATGGTTTCCAAGAATAGTTTTCTTACTATTAGTTGAAAAACAGTTAATCATAGCTCAAACTATTGCAGTAAAGCTTTTTCAAAAGCCTGTAGAGGATAATGCATCAAATGAAAGGTTGGAGTTACATTTCACACTCCAGTATGGGCAAGGCAGCAGTAGTAGTATTGATATAATAGCTGAATAAAGGATACTTGTAAAGAAAATTACCTGGCCAAGAAATGTGTGATGCTGTGCTATTCTTGTCTGAATTGTTGAATTTATTATTTCAATCCTTACAATCCATTGTGTTTTCATCTGACCAATATGTTATGGTATGTTTATGTAGCATGGTATTGGTTCAACATGTAGCCAGTATAAGACCAGCATAATGCCTAGTGATGTAAAAATGACGTAGCCGCAGGATGCTGAAAATGTTGCTGCACGCCTCATTTATGGGTCTTTCTTTTTTTGACTAATTTTACATTGTAGTACAAAACAAATGTATCAAAGTGAAATGCTTTATATTTTAGTTTCTTAAAAATCAGTCAACTGTTTACTGGCCTATTACACTGGTAATGGTTTTCCAACAATCCTGAAGTTTTGCTATACAATGAATGTACCAGTTAAGAAAAAGACCCATTAATGAGTTGGTGTTTCTAAACATTTGACTTACAGCCAAATTCTTTCCTGATTTACAAGTATACCTAGATACATTCTTATACCCATGACAATTTAGAGGAATATAGAATGCTGAAAGATAAAATCTCTACGAAATACAATTTCAAAGGATGTGTTTACTGTAGGGTTATGTCCCTTCATGCATTATAGAATGATACACATTTCACAGTTTGTCCTTCACACTCTAAGTATAAGTATAAGTATATATACTTTTTTGATCCCGTGAGGGAAATTTGATCTCTGCATTTAACCCAATCGGTGAATTAGTGAAACACAAACAGCACACAGTGTGGTGAAGCACACACTAATCCCAAGCGCAGTGAGCTGCCTGCTACAACGGGCAGGCTCGGGGAAGCAGTGAGGGGTTAGGTGCCTTGCTCAAGGGCACTTCAGCCGCGGCCCACTGGTCGGGGCTCGAACCGGCAACCCTCCGGTTACAAGTCCAGAGTGCTAACCAGTGGGCCACGGCTGCCCCCTCTACTGATAATGCATGGGAAGTTATTGATAGGAAAAATGTGTTTGTGTGTTGAGTCAGGATGCATGTGACCAGAAAACTGAAATAATGTTGCTTCTAGAGCAAATCTTCACTTGTCTGCCATGCGGGTCAAGGCCGTAGCATGGAGTCAAGGGGTTTTGTATATTTTGTACAATAATAGCTAATGGGTTAATAGCTCATTCTATCCAATGGGATTGAGAAACCATGTGAACATAAATCTATGCATTGTTCTGGATAAATCTGGATATTGTGACCAAAGTTGAGCCAATTCTAATAATTTGTATGTATAATTCTAATTTCATAATTTTATTTAAAAACCTAGAAATATAGGGGAGGGAGTGGGAGGCGTGTCCTCCTCAAAGTATATTATGATTATGCCACTTGGGTTGGGTGTATTAATACCAGATCCCCTTGTTTCTGACATGCATGAAACCATGAATCATCACATCATGTGTGTAGAACCACTTAGTGGTTCCAAGCTCATATAATCTCTCAGCTTGTCTCTTCACAAGCCAACATAATGAGAGTGCACATGCTACATTTCTATGAATGTGTGCACTTCTGGCAGAATATTCTATGTGAGTGTGTGTGTGTGGTGTGGGTGTGTGTGGTGTGTGTGTGGTGTGTGGTGTGTGTGTGGTGTGTGTGGTGTGTGTTCTTAACAATTATGTTTCCAAAGGAATGCTATCCTGCAAATCTTCACGTTATGTTTCCAAAGGAATGCTCAGTGGGATCCTGCAAATCTTCACGTTATGTTTCCAAAGGAATGCTCAGTGGTATCCTGCAAATCTTCACGTTAGTTCAATATCCATGTGCATTCCCTTTGAGATCATCTCATACCCTACCGTGATTGTTTCCCTTGTTGAAACATGAAGGAGCCAAATGTAATGTCTCATCCCCCCAACAGGTGAGATGATGAAGGGATATATTATATATGCATTTATATATGTACATATTTTACAGTGCTGTGTTAATACAAACCATGTAAGGGGATGCATAAATCTGTAGACACTAGAAAAGCCTCATTGGAGAGTCTGTATCAAAGTGTCAGTACCTTTGCTGCAAACATTGGTCCCAAACAGTGAGATTTATGTTGCAGACATTGAACAAACAGCATTAGAGTAGCTTAGCATTCTAACTGGCATCTTCTGATAATATTGTTGGTAATTATTGGTGCTGTGAAAGCCTTATACATTGTCAATGGGCTCAGGAGAGATGGGTTTATCTGCCCTCCACATGATCACAACTCATTTAAAAAATGTGGCCACAAGTAAATTGTCATTAAAATTAGCATCCCTCAAAAAGTAGACCATTTAAATTTACCATTGTTTACATTTTCTCAATCTCTGAATTCCAGGAATTTTCAAACTGTTTGTTTCCAACAGCATTCGTCATGCAAGAGCACCTTCTTTAGCTACCAGTGTGATGTCCATGCAGAGTGATTGGTCAATGGAAGAACCTCTCACATTTGAAGGGGAATTTAGACAAGCCTAAGGGTATTCTGCATCTTCTATATAATTTGAACACCTGAGGGTTTTGTAAAAGCTTTATTCAGGATACATGTCAATGAATTCAGGATACATTATTTTTCATTTATATATATATATATATATATATATATATATATTCATTATTATGTGATTGATTTTGTGTCTTTGATCTTACATTCAGATCAAGCCCTCCAAATATAGTCCCTGAATATAACGCTAGTTTGATTTGTTTAATTTAATATTTGCAGACTCAGTTACAGTTTCACAATAATGGCAAAGTTGTTTTGGTCTTTGTTTTCATTGAGAGCAATATCCATTGCCAATGAGGCATCAGTTATGCAATATGGAGATAGTGGATAGTGTAATGCTCATGATGCCTCAGTCAACCATTACATATAACATTTGATATTATGTACAGAGTAAACAGGCATGATGTGGATAAAGAAAAGCTTTGTAATATGTTCTCGTTGTCATAGTATCTGCACTGATGGACCCGGAGGTGTGGCCTGTGCAGTTTGCATGAAGAGAGGACTCCTACTGTGAGCGCCATGTGCGTCAGCACTACACAGCACCAGCGCTGCAGAGACACAAGCTGGTGCAGACGCCACTGGAGACCTGGAGCAGAGACTGTGTCCTCAGCACCACAGAGAGCTGGAGTTCTTCTGCACTGACCAGACCCCAGTGTGTGCAGTATATGCTGTACAACAACACAGTGGACATGACATAGCAGAACAGGTAGGAAATAAAGTTTGCATTTTGCATATATTAAAAACAAACATGTCATGAAGACAACATCTAACCTGACTTAATATACTTTCATGAACAGAGCCCTGAGATAAAGGAATCTGGATTGGCTGCTCATAACAGTAAGTTTTGTGGCAAACTTATCTTTATTCAACTAAACAAGCCACGTAAAAATAGTTTTAGGAGATTGGTCTAATTCCTTCGAAGGTACATGCTGCCATCACATCCAATCATGTGTATCTAGTTCCTTTGATTATAGTGGCAGCTAATTGTTGCAGCAGACAAGTGACAAGTGTAGCTTCCCCTTAAGGCTGTAATTTGGTATAGTATCACAGCAGATTGTCTTCTTAACAATATGGGATGGACAAAGGTCATGCAAAAGCCCCATATACATATACAGTATATATATATCAATTGCTCCAATGTTTTTTTCAATTAGCCCTTTAAAATGATATCAGATTAGTAAACAGAATGTGCCTTTGCAACATATTGCATCCCATCAGCCAGTCAAGAACCCTTTTGCAATTAAGCACAATAATGTAATCTGAAAACTGCTGCCCTGATTAAAAAAGAAACATTGCAAATCTCAGCTGGTATTCTGTTTACAATGGAGTGGAATGGAAATGTCTAAGTGTCTCCAAATATATACATGTATTTATTGACCTTGCTTCAAAATAGTTCTTGTTTCTCCCCCAGATGTCCCTGCTCCTGAACCAATTCAGTTCATTTCAGTGAGGACCGACTCTGTGTGTCTGCGGTGGGGAGCTCCTGAAGGGTTGACTAGACCTCACAGCTTTAAAGTGACATGGAGAAGTGAGACAGACCGTGGAGCAGAAAGTCTCTCTGTGCCGGGCCAACAAGTTGATATTCAGAACCTCACCCCAGGAGAGAAGTACACATTCACTGTTGCCACCATCTATGATGATGGCAGCCAGAGTCCATGTGTCTCAGCAACTGTATACACAGGTATGGTTTCAGTACTCTATCTATATAGTATGTTATACATAAACATAAGCTGAATCCTGAAACGGCAAGACTTCAGTATGACACTATAATATCTGCTGTATTGGAGGGTCTGATGAAAGAGGAATATCTGCTTAACAGGAAAATATATACTAATGGTTTTGATCAGACTTTGTATCCCAACTTAAGATAATAACTCTATGTGTATCATAACTCTGTTGCCAATATGGACTCTGTGGACGGCACTTGGATAGAATTATTCTACAAGAAGACAATGAAGGTCCTTTTCAAATTATGAAAGACTTTTTATAATAGAAGAAACAGTCAAGCTATGATGCCACACTTTTTGTAATTGCTACAAAATGGATGATTCTACGACTGTTTATAACTCTTGAGATTGAGATTACAGTCTGGAAATCCTGTTTGCTAAACTGAGTTATGGGCAGGTGGAGCCAGGCTATGCTGTGTGTTTCTTCTGTGGGGCCGCTCGCTAGTGCAGCATGGCTGGGGAAACCAGGGGGTCCCTACAGAAATCCATATCGGCACATGTTGAGTTAAAGGAGTGAGGTAATGAGATCTGAACAAAGCATCATTCATGGGACATAAGCTCATTCACTGTATTCCTCAGAGTTAGATAAGCTAAAGTCCCAAAAAGTTGGCGTGTTCCTTCAAGCCATGAATGATGCTTTGTTCAGATCTCATTACCTCACTCCTTTAATCCAAATGCTCTGGGCTGCTAGTCTAATTTGTCAGATAGGTGAGGTTAACATCATGAGGCTCAACATTATGTTAACCTCACCTATCTGACAAATTAGACTAGCAGCCCAGAGCATTTTGATTAAAGGAAAGACTCCTATTGCAATTCCTGGTAGATACTGATTAACTGCTCTCTTCCTAAAATTATAGAAATTTTTGGGTTAAAAATAGCAGTTAATATCTACCAGGAATTGCAATAGGAGTCTTTTTCAGATGTAAGTACAAGAATTCACAAAATGACATTAATCTCTAACAAAATCTCAACCTCTCCCCCAATATAAAATTGAATGCATATAGCAAAATGGTAGGATGCATTCAACCATCTAAACTGAGGAGTTCTCTTGTAAAACATCTACACATACAGATAGAAATGTAATTTCAGCAATTACATTTACTAGAATACACATACAGCTATACAGCCATCATTCTCCTTTGCTCAATTTCTGTATATGAAAAAAGTTATTAACAAGTTATTAACATGTTTTTAATTGAATACTGAATATATTCTAAGTTGTATTTACATACTACATCTTTTCCAGAGAACCTTTCACCAGGCAACTGATTGCACAATCCCAGCCAATAAAAAGCGGCATCCCTGCATGTTAATCCCTTCCAACAGAGAGGAGTGACATTAATGGTTATTCAGCAGTCAGAAGATGGACTAACCACATGTTAGGAGTGCAATGGGAGGACAGAGTCTGGTTTCAGAAAAAATCTCAGGTGGAATCTCAAACTGATACCATCACTGTTTATGAGCTGTTTCTGGAAACACATCCTTCATGTTTGAGAATTATTGACACTCCAGGGTATGGAGCTACAGATGGAATTGAGTTTGACAAGAAGATTTCAGATAATTTGCAAGTATTATTCAGATCTGAAGATGGCATTGATGAAATTGAAGTTGTGTGTCTTGTGGTGAAAGGAAGTCAGAATCGCCTCACTGCATTTCAGCGTTATATCTTTGATGCCATTCTCTCCTTGTTTGGTAAATATATTGAGGGAAACATTGTGATTTTCGGCACACATTCAGACAGTGTGCCTACTGCCAACCTCATTAGTGCCATCAAAGAAGCGGGAGTGCCTTGTACCAAAGATTTGAGTGGAGAACCGCTTATTTTATTGTTCAACAACCGACAAAATGAGACCCATGAAAAGGATCAAAAAAGATTTCTTCCAGTCCGGTTGGTTCCTGAGGGTTCTGGAAGGTTTTGACACAAAACAGCTGAAGATGACAGAGGGTGTACTGAGAGAGCGCAGAAGGCTGGAGGCCTGTGTCAACAACCTACAAGATGCCATCAAGATGGAGGAACTGAAACAAAAAGAACTACAGCAGACTCAAAGAGCCTTGGAGGAAAACAAAAGCAAATCAAGAAAAAAGAAAGACTTCACCTATGCAGTTGATGAGCCTTACAAAGCCATGGTCCCAATCGAGTCATCCTGGTGGCATTTATCCAAGACAGCCATGTGTTGCCGCACATGTGAGGAGAACTGCCACTTCCCGGGCTGCTGGTTGGCAAAAGACCTATTATCCCTATAGCGTCATGAAAGATGGCCGCTGCACTGTGTGTACAAACAAGTGTCCTGTCTCAGCCCATGTCAAGCAGAAGATGATCTATGAGCCTAAAACCAGAAGGGTTCAAAAGACTAATGTGAAGTTAAAACAAGATTATGAAAAGCAAAAGGATATTAAGAAAGCACTTGAAAAAGAGGTAACTGACGCAAAAATCAAGCAATCTAAATTGTTGGATGAGGCCTACCAATGCATCATGGAACTGGAAAAGATTGCTTTGAAAAAAGATTATTTTTCCACTATTTATCAGCTGGATTTTCTGATTGAGAAGATGAAGGAGACAGGTGATGCTGAGAAGATATTGGAAAAACTAGGAAACCAAAAAGAGGACTCACACAAAAAATAATTGGGTTACTTTAGAGCTGGTCTTGACTCTGACGTCACGGTCAAGACCCCTAGTCCTGGTCTTCATCACCCGCTAGCCTCCACTGAAATGCAGACTTTGGAAAAATATAAACAACCAGTTCAGCAATGCCCAGCCACATCGCCTGGACACAATAAAGAGGGTGCTGCTGAAATGACTCAAAGTCAATCACTGGCGTCAAACTCCCTGGAATCTCAGCAAACAAATGGATGTGATGAGCATGAGGAGATAGCACCTATCAAAGCTGCTGAGAGGCTATCAGAAAGGAAGGGTCATGTAACACCAGTACCAATACCCCTCCCCACCTCCGTCGACTCCCTGCCACCACAAAGATAAACTACTAGAATATCTGCCGCAAACTCCCCAGAACCTCAGCAGGCAGATGGAGACTCTGGATCAATATTCAACCCCAACCTCCTTGATTTCCCATCACCACCCCCACCCAATCACATCCCCACCCAATCAAACTCCCCAGGCCACACAAACCCCCTAATCTCCCATCACCATCCCCACCCAATCCCTCCCCAATCTCCCCAGGCCATACAAACCCCCCTAATCTCCCATCACCATCCCCACCCCATCATCCCACCACCCACTCAAACTCCACAGGATCCCCTGAATACCCATCACCATCCCCACCCAAGCACATGATGTTCCCTGCAAGAATGGAGACTGCTACCAGTAGCCATGCAGAGTTTTACTAGCCCAAGATCATTAGCACCAAAGAAGCGAAGGGCACCTCCACCCCCTCACCCTCCCCCTCCCCGTTTAGAAGGATCTCTTAAGCAGCAGCAACCTCTTAGTTCATTTTCTCAGCCAGCATATAGCATGGAATGTGCAGTGGAAAATACAGATGGCAGCAGCAGGGGACAATTATATGATGACTGTATTGCATGATATTCTCAGGGTCCCTGCAATATAAATGGTACTGACAGTAGTTTTGAGAACATGCCGGGAAATAGAAGATAAATGCATCGAGCTTACAGGATAAACCAGTCAAATTTCCTACCCATACCACAACAACTTCAGATTTTCCCCATGAATCATACTTCCTCAAAACTAGCACTTCTAAATATCAGATCTCAACAAATCAGAACAAATCATTCTTTTAAGAATTAAAATTAATGATCTGATTTGCACACACAACTTAAATACTTTACTTTTAACTGAGACATAGCTAGATCAAGAAAATTCTCTCATCGAATCAGCTTCCCCAAATTTCAGTTTTTTGAGTGCTACCAGAGCAAACAGAGGTGGGGGAATAGCCACAATTTTCAAAACGTCTTTTCAGTGCAATCAGTCATCATTTGGAGTTTGACTGTCTTATTATATCAGAGGATCTTAAACTTGCATGTGGATAATCCTGAATACAATTATGCAAGGAATTAATTTCACTACAGTAATCGATACTTTCTCCCTAACACAACGGCAAACATTATGGATGCTCCATTACAATTCAAGAGGACAAACAGAAATCCAGCGGATTTTGCGGATATGTTGTAATTTGACGAAATGGCGAAACTATGAATTGTAATACCCTTCCACAAAAACAATAAATGTGTCTTAATTCACCATGCATGGCTTGCAATGTTTTAAATTTCACAGGTTATTGAATACCATGGTAATGACAATATTCACAAGCCCATAAACCATATTTGGCATAGTGCCACCCACTGGCAACAGAAAGAACGACAAGAACACTGATGTCACGTGATGGATTTGAACGTACTCCTCCTAGACGGTTTGTCAGATTCATGTGAAATTTGGCAAATATGATGGCAAGATGACGCTGATGTTAAATCGCGAAGGGATTTTTGATATGTTGTAATATGTTATGATTTTAATATCTTACACATAAACAGGAAATGTGTCATAAAGTCAAAGTGCATTGAATGAACAGTCTGAAACTTCTCAGGTTAATAGATATTATGATTAAGAGAATATCCAGAAACCCTATTGGCCTGCCTGGGATAGCGCCACCACCTGGCCAAACAGGACATGTGTCAGAAATGGGCAATGCCTTAACTGATTTATTTGAGTCTTGGTAGGTATAACATATTGGAAATCATTATTGTGTTGATATTCACATGTGTAATTCAGATACCTAGCATAGCACCACCATCTGGCTAAGCATTAAATGTGCCAGAAATGTTCTATGTTTTGAATAAATGGTCTGAAACTTAACAGGTTAATAGATATTATGATTATGATGATATCTAGACACCCAATGGGCCTGCCTGGCATAGTGCCACCACCTGCAAGCAGGAAATGTGCCAGAAATTCGTAATGCTTCAACTGATTAATCTGAAACTTTACAAAATGTAAGATATCATTATTGTGATGATATTCACATGTATCACACACACACACACCTAAACACTGACCTGCACGCACACATGCACACACACAAACACACACACACACACACTGATATGTATACACACACGTAGAGGGAGAGCAGCTTCACAGAAGAGAACTTCTGACGGCAAATTTGAGGAAAAGTTGGTAAACCACCCTTCTTACCTAATTTGAGGGTGCTGATTCTGAATATTTTGTGTACCAAGCTCAATTCTGAGTTCTAAGCCGCACAATCAGCATTTTAACATAAAATAGCCATTATTTTTGCTTATTTTTCCCTAAATTGGGTTGATTTCAAAAGTAATCACTAAAACTAAATAAAAGTGTTCTCTAACACTTGTTTGATGTTTGAGCATTAAAGAAGCCATACTATAGTTTATTAACGTATTTAATGGGAAAATGATTACAGTTAACATGTAATGAACTCGGAAATTCTAATCAAAACACAACCATATTTTTATTGCTAACATAGTGAGTCACTCGTAGTGTTTTTAATACATTTCATCACAATAACAAATTGCACAGATAACCTTCAACTCAGAATATATCCTACAGTACATATGAACTTAGATAGTGGGAATAAGCCTAATGCAGAACTCCATCTACCGTCAGCAACAACCGACAAGTAAAAAACATTTTACTTCTAGTAACACTGGATTTGATATGTGTGCTTGCCTCCATACTAGAGCTTGATAATGTGCTCTTCTAATATGCCATTGAGCAGCATCACATGTTGGTGGTAGAGCCTCCGATCCTCGACATCTAGAAAACAGAGTGGCTCTGTCATAGTATTGTCACGATACCAAAATTATGACTTCGATACAATACCTGCCATAAATATCTTGATACTCGATACTGAAACAATTCCAAATCCAAATCCTAAAATATCTGGAAAAGAAAGGACACAGGCCTCCTCCAAGTGTATTGAGTCATTTGTGTTGAATTTGGTGCACTTTTGGTCAATTCTGGGTTTTAAACTTCTAAACTTACATAATAGTAGTTTGTGTGTGATTAAGTCCTTTATTGTTTGTTATAGCTCATTTATATTGTGAGATGTTTTGGCAATAAATTACCTTTAAATAGCCAAAGTAAGCTAGATCAAGGTCAGTGTTCAAATTATTGCATGCAAATCACTTAATGCTATGCAGAAGAGCCTAATCTTTAGGCCAGACATGTCAAAGTCAAGGCCCGCGAATGAATTATTTACGGCCCCCGGGATATTTGATTAGTATTAGAACCAGCCGCAGGCCGCAGCCGCCGGCTGCTGTTTTGCACGCACCAATACTCCATTTCCCACAATGCAACGGTAGCCCACGAACTCACTGCGGTGCCGCAAGTGGGCCTCGGCTTCATTATTCATCAGTATTCAGTCAGGGCAGATGTCAAATTTCAGCTACTAGTCCGGCAGCCATGGAGTCAGACCTGGTTTTGTCGGTTAAAGTTTTTTTTTTTGCAGAATCTTGTAGACTAGGGGTCCCTGCTGGCATTTCAACATTGATTCAACGGTTAATAACCGTTATAAACGTTTAAAAAAAAACGTTATAACGGGTGAATCAACGTTGAATTATGTGTTGGATTTGCAAATTGAATCAACGTTGATATCGCAACATTATTTCAACATCCGCCATTTCAACATTGGTGCTGATTTCCTTGATTTCTTATTTTACAACCATTTGTCAACATTTTACAATTAGCATTAAAACAGTGTTTCAACATTGACACAACAACTGACATTATTTCACCTATAATTCAACATTGATTTTCTTGATCTTTTTACAACCAACGTTGTTTCAATGTTTGTCTACATACCCTTTTACAACCATTTAGCATTAAACATTGTTTCAACATTGTTTCAACATTGACGCAAAAACTGACGTTATTTCCCCTATATTTCAACGTTGAAGGTCGGTCGTGTGCCGGCTGGGGTATCTCTTTAAGATTTAGGAGGGTGCCCAGTGATATCCCTTGGGCAATTTTGTATATTAACCCTTTCTTGTTCAATGTATTGAATACAAGGTGAGACACTACAGGTGAATAGGGCAAAAATTTAACTAGCAGATATCACTTATGAAACTTCACCAGTTGATTAATTACATTAATATGGAAAAAAATGTATTACAAGTTATCTGAAATTTAATGTTTGAATATGCAAATTAGGCATAATCTAATTAAATATGTGCTGATTTGCATAACGTTTAAAAAGAAAAAATCTGAACTCAAATAAAATGTGCTAAAATACAGTGTTCTGTGTGATAGTTTGTCAGACAGTACATTCAAATTTTGACAATTTAACCCTTCACTAAGTGAATTAATGAATTTCTATATTTCAGATAATGCCAGTCCGGGAGCCATGGGGTCAGACCTGGTTTTGTGGGTTTTTTATTAGCCATGGGGTCAGACCTGGTTTTTGCTTAGACTTGTTGACTTGGGGTGGCTCTTTAATATTTAGGAGGTTGCCCAGTGATATCCCTTGGGCAATATCCTATATTAACCATTAAAGCCCTATGTGCCGAAATCATGAAGAAAACAAAATAGGAAAAGCAAATAATCAACTCAAACTCAAAATAGGAAAAGCATAGACCACTACTGCAATAAAGAATAAAAATAAATGTATATTTTATACATATTACAACAGTAGAACAGACACCCTGTCAACTAATAGAGGGCAGTTTAGGCAAGTCCTTCCACTCAGCAGCCATATTGTAGCGCTTTTTGGGCACTTAACAGGCATCTATTTCGGCAAGACTTCACAACACCAACCTTGCTCCAGCAGTGAGATCACAACACATGATTGGCACAATGTATTCACATCACACCACATCATTGGCTCAATGTATTCACATGTTGACTTTTTTGCCACGGAAGGGGCGGGATATGTGTAGACAACTGCCATATTGGCGTTACAAACTAACCCCATGCATTTTTATGGAGGATTTTTTGAGTGCTGTGACTCCTCATTAGAAAGTCTCTGGTAAACCTCTATCCACACCTAAGAGACGTGCTAGTGAGAGATGCTAGCATGTAGCACCCATGGATTAGTTTCCTCTCCCACTCTGAGAATGAAAACTGTACTTCAGTACCTACATACCAAACTTTCCAGTCTTATACCTAACTATATTTAGAAGGCTTCTGGAGAGGGGTTTGTTGAAATATTATTCCTAGCCTTTTTATATGACATTTTATTCCTAAAAACATGGACAAAATGTGTTTTTTAAGGCTATTGGCAGTACTTTCTGATTTACGGAATAAATAAAAGAGATATCTAAAATTCCCTGTGTAAAGACTTTTCATCTAGTATGTCAACACAATGAAAAAGTAATTTTGAACCTGGCTTCATCCAATATTCCGATTTAGTTTTTTTTTTGTTTATGCAAATCAGCACATATTTAATTGGATTATGCTTAATTTGCATATTTAAACTTTATATTACAGATAACTTGTAATACATTTTTTTTCATATTAATGTAATTAATCAACTGGGGAAGTTTCATAGTGATATCTGCTAGTTAATTTTTTTACCCTATTCACCTGTGGTGCCTCGCCTTATATTCAACACATTGGACAAGAATATCACCGGGCACCCTCTCTAATCTTATTGAGTTACCCCTTGGCAACAAGAAACAGCAAAAAAAAACTTTAACCGACAAAACCAGGTTCACCTAAATTATGGCATTTGGCTGCCGGACTATACCCCCCTCCCCAGTGTTGTGCCTGTACGTGTTCATTGAACGAAAGTTCATGAACTCGTTCATATTTTGAGCGAACGTGAACTGAACGTACTGTATTACTACTGCCTGATGGACGTTACTGTGAACTCGTTCTGGTGTCTGTGAACGGCACGCTCTTTCAGTTTAACTTCGTTGAATAGGGTGTCAGATTTCTACAGAGCCTTCCACGTGAAAACCCGGCTAAAAAACACCGTAAAAAGGCCTTAATATGGCAGCATGCAAGTCACCATTTGTCAAACTATGGGCCGCGGTCCGCAATGTGGACAATGGTCTGCAGAGTGAAATTATTCCCGGGCCATCGTCTGATAATTTGCTGCGCAATTGGTCAAGGAACCGCGGACAGAAAAAGAAAACAAACATTTCTGCAATTAGTAGGAAATACTTGTTAATTTGGTGTCATCAAACATAGAGGCATAGAATTAAGTTGTGGTATGAGAGTTTATTCAACGCATGCGTGTGCGCGTTGGTAGCAAAGCTAAGCTTCAACCTTTAATTATGAAACGACATTTAATAGAACGACGTGGATTTATGCAACTTCCATAAAAAAACAGAGCACAGACTATATAAAACACTGTTTGGCATTAAGTATTAAAGTCAGCCGAAAGCTATTAATTAGTCTTAGTTAAAGATAGTTAAAGATCTCCAGATCAGTTATTTACGCATGATCTGATCCAACATTTCCCATTCAGACAAGCTGGTATTGTGTCTCCTGAATCCATACATTCAGGCATTCAAATTAAATGTAATTAAATAACATAAATATTCTATCAGTGTATGATGCTTGCATGAGGGAAACATCCCAAAACAACGACACCCATATAACCGCTGTTGTTTTGAGAAGTATTTCTCATGCAAGCATCATGCAACAATGCAAAAACAATGAAACTATTGTAGGCCTAATTGTATTTTACATTAGTAAAGCAGTACTCTGATGTGCATGTTTTCACAAACTTTTGTGAACAATCTTAGCACTTTAAACATTGACTGTTTTGAAGTGCATGTATAGCAATATAGTATAAAAAAAAATAATAATTGTGATATCATTATGATAATTTGATGGGGGGTGGGAGGAGGGGTTCATGGGTTCATGTAGGTGGGCCCTATGACCCCAAAGTATGCCTTGACTGGGCCTCAGGTCAAAGAAGTTTGAGAAAGGCTGATGTAGACGACAAAGCAGCAAGGAGGCATCATATCGTGAGCTTAGAATTAAAAGGTTCTATCTCCGTTTAGGGTAGTTCTGAGATATTGAGCATCAAAGTTTTTACACCCCAGCTGGCAAAACTGTTATGTAGTATAATCTACTATTATAGCTCAACAAGACCATCACCCTACAGGTACTTTGAGGATAGAATATCAAAATCCTGGCACATTTGGAAATGGGATTTTTTAAGATGGACCAAATGGAGATAGAACCTTATAATTCTGAGAGCTCTGATTCACTTCGGAATTATAAGGTTCTATCTCCACTTTTACAAATAAAACCCTACATTTCAAAGAATAAATGCATATAACCATTAATTTGAATCAATTTATACATTTATAATACAAGCACACAGCTTGTAGTATATAATATAATGTATAATAGTATAGTATACATCAAAGCCAAGCAAGTTTGTAAGAAAAAAATATTTAATTTTTTTCAAAGTTCAAAGTACATGGAAATTTAAAATTACAGCTGAACAAAACCCCCACCCCCTCTCGGAAACATTTAAAAAAACTGGTCATTTATTTCATTAAACTATGACACTTTTTTTATTATTTATTATTCTGTATGTCTGTTTTGTTATGTATCCGTCTCTGCTGCCCTGGCCCTGGGTGTCTCTGCTACTGTCCCTCTCGCTGCTGCTCTGGGAGTCTCTGTCTTTCCTGGCATGGCTGCAAAAAGTAATACAGCTGAGCATCACAATAGCATTTACAGGAAAGTAACTAATGGTGAGACATACATTTTGGTACTGGACCCACTGAGGCACTGTCCAGGACTACTACCATCATTTTCCTTACAAAGACTGAACAGGATAAACAGTCAAATAGGCCTATTGATTAAGTACTTCTTAGTGTACACACTGACAGTGGCATTTTTGCCTACATAGTAGTGTCTGAAAACATCTGTGCAACTCGAGCATCACTGCCCATCAAACCTGCAAAAACATAACCCCAGCAGTAGCCAACAGAAGCTAAAGATTCTTTATTATTACATGATCCAATATTATAATAATGTGTCAGTTTATTATTTTGTTTTATGACACTGATAACATAGTTTGGGTATTTTACAAACAAAGGCACGGTAAATACAACAGAAATTCCACCCATCTATAGAAGTACCCACCACTAGATACTGTCCTCTTTGCCACTCCCACTCTCTTTGCTCCGCAATGTGGACAATGGTCTGCAGAGTGAAATTATTCCCGGGTCATCGTCTGATAATTTGCTGCGCAATTGATCAAGGAGCCGCGGACAGAGAAAGAAAACAAACATTTCTGCAATTAGTAGGAAATACTTGTTTGGTGTCATCAAACATAGAGGCATAGAAATAAGTCCGTTGGTAGCAAAGCTAAGCTTCAACCTATTGGAAGGCTATTTAATTATGAAACGACATTTAATAGAACGACGTGGATTAATGCAACTTCCATAAAAAAACAGAGCACAGACTATATAAAACACTGTTTGGCATTAAGTATTAAAGTCAGCTACAGTATTAATTAGTCTTAGTTAAAGATCTCCAGATCAGTGATTTACGCATTATCTGATCCGCCATTTACCATTCACAAAAGCTGGTATTGTGTTTCCTGAATCCTTACATTCAGGCATTCAAATTAAATGTAATTAAATAACATATAAATATTCTATCAGTGTATGATGCTTGCATGAGGGAAACATCCCAAAACAACGACACCCATATAACCGCTGTTGTTTTGAGAAGTATTTCTCATGCAAGCATCATGCAACAATGCAAAAACAATGAAACTATTGTAGGCCTAATTATATTTTACATTAGTAAAGCAGTACTCTGATGTGCATGTTTTCACAAACTTTTGTGAACAATCTTAGCACTTTAAACATTGACTGTTTTGAAGTGCATGTATAGCAATATAGTATAAAAAAAAATAATAATTGTGATATCATTATGATAATTTGATGGGGGGTGGGAGGAGGGGTTCATGGGTTCATGTAGGTGGGCCCTATGACCCCAAAGTATGCCTTGACTGGGCCTCAGGTCAAAGAAGTTTGAGAAAGGCTGATGTAGACGACAAAGCAGCAAGGAGGCATCGTATGATCAATTTGATGTTTTATGACAAGGTCGGTGAGGATGGGAAAAATCATACATTTCTGTGCAAACTTTGCCTGCACTTCAGTCACAGTCATTATTCATTTAATCATTAAATAAAATACAGTACACGTCTTGGTTCAATAGGTTACGTGCAGTCATTTTAATATGTTTTAATAAACATTGAACCAATCCGGCCCTCGGCTTGTAGCAAATTTGTTTTTTTGGCCCTCTAATGTATTTGACTTTGACATCCCTGCTTTAGGCCATCTGATGTATACTCTAGGCCTTCCTGTGTTTATGGGATTTCTTTGACAGTTGCAAAGGGAAAAAAGTGAAGATGGTCTTCTTTGCTCCAGTGTAATTTAATAAGTATGTTTCAACCACTCTTTGGGTCTTAATCAGAAAGGCCTACACCATTTTTACATTACATTTGGCTGACACATTTTTAACCAAAGCGACAAACAACATGGTAACAGTTAAGTTTTAAAGCAATTCTCTCAACAATTTTAGGACAATTTAAAAACGGTAGAGTACAGTAAGAATAAGTGCATCAGTGAGTTTTAAACAGTTGAGTGTCAGTTCAAGACGGGTGGTAAGTGGTGCTATGAAAGGAGATGTTCTCTAAAGAGCTGGGTCTTCAGGAGTTTTTTGAAAACGGAGAGGGATGTCCCTGCCCTTGTAGGAACTGGCAGTGTGTTCCACCAATGAGGAACAACAGATGAGAAAAGTTTGGATTGCCTTGAGCGTATCTGTTGCATTCCTACATTAGGTCTATTTCTTTGATAGTCAACATCATTTGCTACCACATAACAAATACCAAATAACAATACAAAAGTTCCTTACAAACTTTCCTGCATACTTCTTAAATGTGCTGCAGTCAGATGGGTGTCCTTAGACATAACTAGATCTTGAGCATCTAGTGTTGAATGAGCAGTTTTTGCAGTGATCACTACTGGACATTCCACATTGCTAGACAGCACTTGAGTGAGGATAGACTTATTTCCACTTCACAAATAACCATCGCTATCTGCAATAGCTACAGTACAGGGACATTAATCAGTTCATAGCTGAGAATTTGTCCTAGGTCCACTTCCCTTTCAGCATATGCAGTAATGATGCACTGGAGAATGTTTCTTTTTGTTGCACTATAAAGGATATCTTGTCTAAATTTTTTGCAAATAATGCAATCTCCATAGCACTCTTCAGCAACCCTCAAACATGCACACTCTTCCATTTTTTTGCATGGCTGAAGATGACGTCAGGTGGGCGTGTCGTTCGTCCGCCATATTGGATTGAACAGAAAGCGAAACAAAATTTTCACACGTCACAAATTTGGTCCGAACGCCACGAAACTTGATGTACATTATCCTTGGACCAAGCCTCACAAAAGTTACCGGAAGGATTTTTGATTTTCGAAAGCGTTTGCCCGTCACAGCTAAACGAAATCGGCGGCGAAGCTCTGAAACAGGAAGTCGTCCATATCTCAGGAACACGGTCACATATCGATACCAAATTTTGTATATGAACTGGGGACTCCAATGTGAGGGTGCATAAGCTAAAAAAAAAAGAGAAATATTCCAAAAGTTTCCATCATTCTGCAAACCACCCACAGGTATTTGGTAACTCTCACCATTCACCTTCTATCACAATGCCTTCCAAGTATTCTCAATGCCTCTGGGAAGCCACAATGTCTCCAGGCAACCTTGCCCACTCATGAAATCCTTACTCTGCCATGGGATAGTATGGACTCACGAACTGAAATAGCAAGGAGAACAGTAGCTATATATAGCTTACATAATGGAGTTGTTTTCACATTGACGGTATTCAAATTAAATTTTTCATTATTGTTAAATATCATGATGGGAGAATATTATTAAAAATGTTACAACTATGCAAATTCATATGTTCACAGGAAATGAGGTTTTACTGTGTTGTTTTGTTGTAAAGACATGCAAGGCATTCTGGGCCATAATGAAGTGGTCGGCAGCACTCCATAGGCTACGTATTAATATGAATAGGTGTTTCTGTAAACCTAGGGACAATAAACAGCTATCTCTGTTACAAAAACGAGCTGGTAATCGCTCGTTGAAGAGGGAACTATGATAAAAAGATTTTTTTACTAAAAGCATGGTGTTGACAAAAGAATAAGCAGGAAATGCCACGTTAATCTTAAATAGCCTACATCTGAACGCTAGGTGGCAACGTTGTATTACATTTCACTAAATGCGCTGGAATTAGTGTGAGCTCCACAAGGAAGGAAGGTGCAAATATTATGTAATTTATCATGGGAAATTATTGGAAATGTTATTTCTAATTGCAAACCACACACATCCATTTGTAATCACACGTACACATTTAATACTGGAAGACTGTCATTTCGTTTATTTGATGTTGCTTAGCAACGGGGGACAGACTTCAGAGCAAAGATTCTAGAACAGAGCTTCAGAGAGACATGTTTAACTCCAGAGGCAAAGTAAACAGTCCAGCCAGTTAACATGAAAGCCAGTTACCGTATAACACCGGCACAATTGTAACGCTTTTTTATTTTTCCAATTCAAACTCGATTTACACAAAGACGATAGACTTGAGGGATGTGAAATTTGACCAGAACAGAGTCGTACATGTCTACTACATGAAAGTTA
This sequence comes from Alosa alosa, assembly GCF_017589495.1. Lineage (NCBI taxonomy): Eukaryota > Metazoa > Chordata > Actinopteri > Clupeiformes > Clupeidae > Alosa > Alosa alosa. The sequence goes on from NC_063190.1 coordinate 36,408,061, forward strand.
AAACAGAATTTAAAAAATATGTTATAGTTTGTCAATAATTTAACTTAACAGCGACATGAAGGCCCTTTGTTACAACCTTGACGCAGCCATAAAAAAGTGCGGTACAGTTGTAACAGTATAGCTAATACAAGGATACAAGGACGTTTATTGTCACATGCATATAGTTACTGGAAGTAAGAAATGCAGTGAAATTATGTCTGGTGTCAGCCTATTTGTGCAAAGTGGGGGGGTAAAAAGTGCAGTAGAAGAGGGGTTTAGTAGATTAAGTGGCAAGGGCTGCATAAGAAAGGTGGGGGAGGATAGGAATTGGGGGGGGGCACCAACAAGGAGCACCCAAGAGCAACAGGGGCAAGGAAAAACTCCCTTACCAAGGAAGAAACCTTGGGCAGATCCACGGCTCAAGGGGCTAACCCAACTAATGAATCTAACAGTGCTACAATTGTGAATCCTATAACATATTTTAACACAAAACACTGCTGGGTTAAAGAAAGAGCATCTGTTAATCATATAAAATCAACAAAAAAAGTCCAAATGTATGACTGTTACAGCTAATTTATTGCATTATTGATTAGCCATTGCAGACTATGTGTGTTATGCTATCTCACAAAAATATGCTAAATATTATGGCCATATCCACTTGATAAAACCAGTAAATATAGTTGATAAACTGCTTATTTCTTACATGTCTGAAGCATTTGGTCCAACAGTGATATTTCAAGTTGCTGTGTTAACTTTAATTGGGTGATCGCGGCACAAAAATCATAATCCATAACTCGCAATGAGAATGTTCGCGCATGCGCGATAAAATCAGTTCATTTTGCCATAGATACTGGTGTTACAACTGACCTGCACAGGTCATGTTTTTATTTTCATTTAATTGTGTGGTACCCGTCAAGCGGTATACCTTTACAGTCTGACTACGCCACCCCCTGATGATTGGCAGGAGGACCCACAGATCTTTCCCTGAATGTAGTGTGGCTAATTCTATATGTTCCCCGCAAAGGGACAGTAGACAAGAGGCAGATATGTACGTGTATTTCAAATGTATTACAATTTAGTACAAAAGGAGTAGAAAAGTTCTAAATCTTAAAATACTGCTATAAACTGGTGGATTTTCCTCAGTCTAGGAAGGTCGGATCGGCCAGTGCAAAACCCCTGCTCAGGAGGACAATGGTGAGACAGAAAAAACAGGAGACAGCAACCCAACACCAGACGAAGCAACACAGCAAGCACTACACTCAAGATCTTCAGATACCACTACAAAATGTCACACGTGTCCTGTTGCAGCAAGCACTACACACTTAAGGTCTTTCGATACCACTACAAAATGTCACACCGTGTTGTAGTTATAGTACACACCAAGACAGTGTCTCCCAATGTGGTCCCTTGGCAAGAAGGGGCAAAGCATCAGTGTGGATCCGGCCTTGTACAGCGATAGCCTAAGCAGAGGACATAGTTAGGGAGGAGAACCACCAGCATCAATAGCACCACTTGTTAATGTACAATGCTACTATGATCGGGGCACATGGGTAGTAGGCCCAGAGGCAAAGTCAGATAAGCAAACAAACAAACAAACACAATAAAGAAATGCATACTACTTACAGGAAAACAGTGGCTGGCCTGGTCCCTTTTTAGGAGAGAACAAGCGTGTTAGTTGCCAGCCTCATTAAACAACATAGCATAGTCCACTTGTGACCGGATCAATAGTGGAGATTGTTTGTGTCGACTACGCCACCCTGGACCTAATGCCCAGGGACTCCAGAACAACACAGAGTACACCAGGTATCCTGAACCCAGTTTAGTCATCAATATGCACAGGTTCAAATACAAAAAGGCAGACACGTGAAATCCAATCAAGTCAAATGTCCGTTTATTGAAAGCACTGTTGGGGAGGGGGAGGGGGGAGTGTGGTGTGATCTGTTGCTGAAACTGAAAATAACTGGCAGGGGTTAGAAACATATAAAAATATACTTTATTTTAGTGTTCTTATTGTATCTTTTTACTGTCGTATAGGATGCATGACATGAGTTAAATAGCACAAGCAATTCTAACACATCAGCTGGGAATGTTGCACACACCAAAATAAAACAGAAAATTATACTGGCAGGTGGGGCTTACCTGGATGGGGGGAAGCAGACTATCAAGGAAGGTGTCCACACGTGCACTCTCACTGCAGAAAAGTGTTACACCATTGTCACAGCAAACCACCACCGATATTCCATAGTACACTCCAAAGTGAAGTTCACAAGCCCGCCACCAGGTGACTAGTTACCCCCCGCCGAAGATAACCCACAGGCCTGCCAACACATAAACTGATCAAAAAGGAGCACAGCAACCACAAACACCAGCATGTAGGTTATACCAATTAAAGATGTAAAGCTATTGAGCCAGGGAAATAATCCTCGCTGGGATAAAAGCTAAGCATGCAGACACACTACAAACTCAGAAAACACGATTACACACACACTAAGGCAAAAGCAAAACAGACCAGCAAACAAAAACAAACAAAAACAAACCCGCCTGGGAAATCCCAATCAAGCAAAGAGCAACACAAACAGGTCAGCTACCGCGACACGGAGGAGCTGTGATGACGTAAACACAAAAATAAGTGAAAACTAATGCTATGGACAAGACAGCAGCGTGACCGCACTAAACAAGCAAACTTGAAGCCATGCTACCTGTAACATAAATAGTCAACACTTAGAGTGTATCAAAGTGTCTCAAATGCCACACCAAAAGCTACAACATTCCGGTTTCATACATACCAAACACTTGCAGTCACTGATTAGCCAGTAGGCCTAAAGAACGCTTAAAACAGACATGCCGTGCCGTCGTCATAAGCTGCAAGCATACATAAACAAAGAGCAATTAAGACTCCGTAAGGCTAATAAAGGGAGATAAATATTTGGAAATGCATACCTGCAGGGGAGAGTTATCTAATGCTAGACAGGTCAGGTTCCATACAGCCACAGCAGAGTAAGGGAGACGCAGAGCTACAGATGGAAAGAGTAAAGTATTAAAACTAGGCATGAATAGCTTAACCAATGCAGCGAAATTGCAACATACCTGGCGATTGGCTCCTGCGTGAAACCCAGGGACAAACCGAGCGAGAGACCGAGAGGAAGACAGTCCGACCTACTAGGCACCTTTATACCATGGCCTAATACCAGGATCTGAATGAATGGATAGCTACATGCCTGCCCCGCCCCCTTCGTTAGAGACCAGTGTGTAAGGTAAGCAGGAGGAGACACAGAGCGAGAATGCAACTGGCTACATACTCAAACATAGCTAGAAAATATAGGCCTACTTTTCAATATGCTCAACTGTCCACAGCTCATTGACACATGAGGGCAAAAAGGTGAATGTTCATACAACAACATACAACATATAAAACATTCAATGGAAAATGTGCATATTAAGAAATTTACCAATGCAGCCCATCAGCTCAGGTCACAATGAGGTGATCACAAATGTTAAAACTCCATGCAGAAGCCTGTGTCCTCCGTGAAGAGTAGACACAACCTTCTAGAAATTACCCTGATAAAATGAAATAAATAAGTATTAAAATTCAAATGGCAGTGATTAAACATGCTCTACCATGACCAACAGTACCTGCATGAAAAGTGAAGCCCAACTCGCACAATAGTGTCCAGCACCAACACAAAGAGAATCTGACTTGCAGCCAGCAAACACTTATCACTTCCTAATTAGTCATGTGACTTCAAGACATCATGTGATCCTAGGTGTTGTGTGGATGTGATGCAGCTATGTGTGCCTGTTTGTGTAGATCCCCACAATTGCATTTGCTGTACTATATAAATCAAATGGCACTCATGTTAACTTGAAACAGAGGGACCGAAGATATGAATGACGTGTGATTGAAGTCCACATGCTCAAATTTCACGAAGCAAACTTAAAGAAACAGTTAAAAAATAAATAAAAAAATGCGATGCTTGAATTTGCACCTTTTTGCTTAATATCTCATCTCTGGTCGTATTTATAGTAGACCATTCATATTTGGATGGCTGTAAGATTATACATAATTACATGATATGTGTCTGTTTACGTTTCCGTAGCTACACCATATCTTGAGAATAAAACACTGTTACATTTGTACCTCTTACAATTGTACCAGTTCTCCCCTAACGTCGAAGGGTAAAGTCACGTGACTTCTTTTGTAGTCCGTTTATGAAACAAAAAGAGCGATTTCGATTTTTTGAAATAAGGCAAAATAGGGCCTTATATTTTCACAGTTAGAAGATTATTACTGTATACACACTGAAAAATATTTTTGGTGGATAACTTTTTAAGTTGGCTTCACAATTAAAAAAAAAAAAAAAAATAGGTCTAGGCCTATTCTGCGATAGGAACGCAACCACTTGGGGCGCTGGTTTTTACTTCCTCTCCCTATAGGTGAAAGCGAAACCAAAGTTGTGTCGTTGCCATTTTGCATAGGCCCATGACTCGGAGAAGTAAATTGGCCTAATTCTATTCTTAAAGTATCATTAGTTTCTCATTATGTAGATTAGGCTTGTTCATTAATGGCCATGCATTTTGATTCATTGACTACAAAAACGGACCTAAATTCGAAAATAACTATCTTTAGGCTAGGCCTGCTTTACTTTGAGATACTTCACTTCCTAATAGTCCAACCGACTCTTACTCGTAGGCTGGCTAAATGTCCTCCACCTATATCATTGTGAATAATTTGCTATGCGAACCACCGGAGCATATAAGAAAGCTAGATATGGCAATGGCAATATGGTGGCCGTGTTCACGTATAGAACTCTACGGACGATGCAGTATCTAGCTTTCTAATGAGAGAGATGGGGTGGGATCGGGGAAATAAGGCAGTTGCGATACAACGCCCCCCATGAAAGTGTCAACTTTTCATACTTTGAATACTGTGAATACTTCTGAAAGTATATTTATACAGTAGGCCTACTGTGTCATTTTACCTGTAGACACATCATGTGACACTGGATTCACAGAAAACCAAACAGATCCATGAATAAATTGTCATCAAAATGAGTGTCCCTGAAGGAGACTTAGCAGGGAGTCTTCCTCTGAGCCACCAGAATGAGACCTTCAACCCTGCTGCCAAAGAAAGAAGCACAATTACGACGAATCTGGTCACAACAACAAAGTAAGTTGAGAGAATGAAGATACTACTGAAACGTAATGTTGGGGTGCAAATGAGGAATAAGTCCTGTCTGTTGCTGCAGCATGAATGAACAGTGTGATGCTGGGCATGAATGAACTGAATGCATTTGCTATTTTGACAGTGGGTCTCCACACCAGATCCATAGTTCTAAAGGGGTTGTTGCTATGAGTGTGTCCATGAGAGGACCAAACGTGTGGTGATATGTTGTCTCACCGATGTTGATGAAACTCGGCCAGTTTGATTAAAATGCTCGGCCTTCTCAAGTGTGCTTTCTTGTTTAGGCCATCCTTAAAAATATTTTTGTTAACCATGGGTCAAAAATCGTGATACAAACCAAATCATGAGGTTGGTGTATTGTTACAGCCCTACCAGTCAGTGACGTCACGTTATGCAAATTTGTTTAAATTCATACCTACGTAATGAACAAAATGTTACTTTTTTTAATTTGAAACTTGAAAAAAAAAAAAAACATAGACCTACCTACCTTTTTATAGGCTGTTACTACAAACAAAAATATTATTAAGGGTGGCCTAATTTTCCTGTGATACTTATAATCTCACTGTTCCTGCAAGGCATGGCAGAATTGGCTCATGTGTTAAGAAATTAAGGTTGTTTGTAGGGATGTAATGGTACTCAAAAATCACAGTTCTGTACCTCGGTGTTAAAGGTTTCATTGTTTTGGTGACCAAAACTGCTTAAATAGTGTGATCTTACCATTGCTTTCAAGTGTTATGTCAAAGGATGTAGTGACCAGATGAGCAAAAAAATATGAGTGAAATGGAAGGAACATGTTCTCCCATAGTTCTACAGGGGAAGGAGTACTGATTTTGAAGCTGTTACGTCCAAATATTAATCTGACAGCAGAATGGACGTCAACATTTTAAGTAGAGGTTTTTCTAGGTTTTTTTTTTTTTGCTACAATGTTATACTGGCTCCACATCCCCTTATCTTTTATATCCCCTGTGAACATTCTCGCACACAACCACAATAGCGATTGCACTTAATATGTCAAAACACATATTGGCAAATTTAAGAGAGACATAACAGTGTTGATCCGGTATATTGCTGAGGGGTATAAACCTGTCTGTGTCCTACAGTATTCATCATGCACCATCTCCTCCAGCTTCTAGTGAGATGTCTTTTCAGAGCGATGCATCAATGGAACAGCCTACAGACACAGGGGAATCGACACAAAGCACAAGGTTTTTCACAGGATATTTTGCTACAAGACTGCTTAGATTCCATCTAAGATAGTAACAGTACATCTAATTGGATTCAGTTATTGAGAGAAAAATACAGACAAGGTTTTATCAGAAAATATTTGAAGATGAAATTAGAAAAACATTCTGATAAGCATAAGACATTTAATGACTTACTGTACATATGTTTTAAGATTTTTTTCATTGATCCCCTAAATTCCTGAGATTCTTAAACTGCTTGTTTCTTGCAGCAGTCCTCATCCCAGACCACCCTCTCCAGTGCCCAGTGTGATGTCCATGCGCTCAATGGACCTACCTCCTACATTTACGAGGGTATTGACACAAACAACTGCGTATGTACCACTACATAATTTATCCTGTGATACCAGACAAGGTCTATTTTTAAATGTGTGTCTTTCTTGGCTAGATTCAATTTGAAGAAGAACTCCGGCAGATTACAATATAGGGTCCTGTTGTTCAAAGTCACCCAGTACTGTTGGTACAAATGGGTCGAACGGGAGTGGATCAGTAGTCAGTGGTTTAGGGGCGTTGTAGAGATGGCGATGTGCTGCTTGTTAAAAATTAGTGTAAGCAAACAGGGTCTGCTGGAGACACGGAGCAGCCACCTCAAAAGCCGGAGCCAGTGTACTACATTAGCCCTAATGAGCCGGCCACACCCACAAGCGCACCTGAACGCTGGAGACAAACGAGAAACAAACAGCAGGCCTACACTGGAGTATTCTGATGATAAATAGTGCAGCCAGGTGGCTACAAAGCTACGCAATGGGGGCAAAATTTAGACTGTGTTTGTGCTTCATAATAGACACAAAAATAATGTCATTTCAAGTGCTGTGCAACATGAACAGGATTCTTACGAAACACTATGTGTATGTTTAACTCAGTAATTGTGAATAAATAGCATAAATCCAGCATTGGATTTATGCTATTAGGGAAACAGAGGTATATGACTACCTCTACAAACACTGGATTGTTATGCCCTTCCCCTACCCCTTTGCTACTGCTGCTGGACATTAGTTACATTTCGGACATGGTATGCCGTCAACTCACGGGGCATCACACATGGAAATATGTACAAATGTGTGACTATCGTTCAAATCAGTAATAATGATGTGACGTTAAAACAGCGATTTTGGAAAACTTTCCTATGAGGATCTGGATCCTAAATATTTGGCCTAAAGATTGAATGTAACAAAACAATGATTGTCTTAATTTATGATCCAAAATGTTACAAGAATGTGTCTTTTGGTCTGCTTGTACTGTCATGTTTTTCCATTGTGCCGGTGTATGCTGGGACATTTCTCTTATGACTTTATTTCAACTGTGGTCCTGAGGGGTATTCCAGAAAGGAGGTTTAACAAACACTGAGATAAAACTTAACCTCTGGGTTGTCTGAACCTGTGGCGACTAAACCCGAGCTGTCGGTTCCAAAACACCGGTTACCAGTTAGTTCAATCAACCCTGTGTTAGACAACCTAGAGTTGTGCGCGTTCACGGTGAACTTATAAAGGCATCATCTATTGAGAGTCGAAACCATGAGTGAAACCGGCGAAACGAAAAGCACCGTATTTTTCAGAGGCGGAGTAGTCGAGGCTAACGAGGAGAGAACTGTAATAACAAAAAAAAGAGCAATACTTAAGCCAAGGCCCGGTGACCTTGCTTGGCAGAGAATAGCCTAACTGACCGTGTAAATGCGTACATTTAGGATAGCCTATTTAATGTCAAAAGCACAATTAAATAATTCACCGGACATCACATATTTTATTGACTGCTTTGAATGATGCTTTCTTAAACTAGCCTACCTTGTCACAGATTGAGTGGGCCATAGAATTCTTTGAGAATCCCAAATGTAATTTTCTATTTTAACACGGGTCCTGCAGCTGTGGGCCAAGTTAAACTTTTGCGCTCCATCATTGGAAGGGTGAATGTCGGAAGGCATGGGTAGCCTATTGGACACATTTCAGTGCACATTTGGAAAATTTAATAAGTGATGCTGACCTGCCAGTTGGTGAAACTACACATTAATGATCCTCGTGGGGTTGTGTCCAGGAAAAAGAATGAAGTTGCGCAGGGACTGCTTTAGCGCAAAGCAAACTTTACGCACCGACCGAAAACTCCCAGTCGGAGAGCGTGTGTAGCCTATTAAAAAAATATTTTATCCCAAATGCCATCAGCATTCTTAACCAAACTTAGTGACAACATGCATACCCGGCTGAGCTGTACAGCTATATTTAAACGTATTTAATGTTTACTTATGCTATGTTTCCCCTTTTTTGTACTGTACTTGTTTTAATTAGGCTATATCTTCAATGTGTCTGAGATGTGGTTTGTCCATCTGTCTGGTGAGCCAAACACAAATGTCCACTATGGTGTAGGCTACATTTCTAATCCACCATGCTGCTTTTCAAGTAGCCTATATTTAGGATTCAGCTGAAAAACTGTAGCGCTCTTGAAAAACTCGTTTGGAAAAGAATGGATAGGCTATCATGTGATGTCGTGGTCTTATCGCCCTCTCACGGTGAATTGCACGGATGAATATTACATGATTTTGTGCTTCTTTGTCAATCGGACCTTCGTCCGAAGTGTAACAAGTGTAAAAATAGCGGCCTGATTGAACATGCTCTGAAATAACCGAACATAATTGAACATAACCTGAACAAAACCTACCCCCTACCAGGTTAAGTTCAGAGCCTATGTTACCATAGTTACTTACATAGCCTGATCATTTTTGAGCTTTCTGGAACTGAAATCCCAGGTTTACCGCTAACTCTGGATTAACATACCCAGTTAAGCCAGTAAACCTGCTTTCGGGAATACCCCTCAGAAAAATCTTAGTTTAGCCTGCGTATCTGTACCACTTCATTCCCACTTCCCCTCACTTGAATGCACAAATGTTGCTTCACAATTACTGCCTGACAATATAACCTTATAGGCATACTTTCTTTTACAGCATTCATCATGCCAGACCACCCTCTTCAGTGTCTAGTATAATGTCCTTCCAGAGTAATTCATCAATGAATCAACCTCCTAAATATACAGAGGAATTCACACAAGGGTATGAATTATGGTCGATTGTAAGCTGTCAGTCATACTAATATACAGTAGCACATGATTGTCCTAGACTTATTTTCATCTGAATGTCTTGAAATTAATGAAACTAATGTCTCTGAACATGGTGCGCGTCACAACAAAATTAGTCTGCGTTTGTTGATATTTATGTTTCTTAGTAGAGGCTATTGACCAAAACAACTTACATTATATCTGCTCACCTCTCTCTTCAATGCTTCCCGAGAAACTTCAGATAGTGTTTTGTTATTGACAGGCAACACCACTTTGTTTTTAGTTTAGTTCATGGAGCCAGAGCTGTGTACAAAAGACAGGATTTTTACAATGTGCTCAGAGAATGGAGAGCTAGCGGACCATGAGAAGATATTCACTGAATGTTATAGAAAGTGTTACGTGTTAGAAATCACTAAGTGTCCCACTGCGTCTAATAGGAACAATCAGAATAAAAAAGTACCCGGTGTGTGTACTATTAGCGTAAAACAGCCATATCATTTTAAGTTCAGAGTTTCTATAATTGTGAGAGGCATGTCCATATAAAGGAGTGTTATGGCTTGTGGGAACATTTTCTCTCAGTTTTGGCCATCTGACTACTGAAGCACTGGCCTGATTCCTGACTACTGAAGCACTGGCCTGATTTTTTTTTTTTTTTTTTTTTTTGACCAACTGGACTCATTCTGTGGTGACATGCCTTATGATATCAGAATAATGTTATAGACAACAACACCAATGTTGTGTTGGTGCATCCTGTTTTTTGTGTAAAAATTAGCATCAATTTCCAGCATCATGTGATATGCTTTGCTCTTATGCTTTTAAACTTCAGTCTCAGTCGTTTTATATTAATCCACAAAAACAAGTATGATGGAAAAAATCAAATATTATAATATGTTTTTTTTTAGTGACTGCACTGATAGCGTGATCTGTGCAGTTTGTCCAAAGAGGGCTTTCAAGTCCTGTCTGACCTGCATGGACTCCTTCTGTGAGACCCATGTGAGTGATCACTACACAGCTCCAGCTCTGCAGAGACACAAGCTGGTGGACGCCACTGGAGACCTGCAGCAGAGACTGTGCCAGCAGCACCACAGAGAGCTGGAGTTCTACTGCAGGACTGACCAGACCCCAGTGTGTGCACTATGTGCTGTAAAACATCACAGTGGACATGATGTAGAACTGGTAGAAAATAATGTAGGATATACATTTTGGATTTAAAAACATACAAGTAGAATAGAAACATACAATAATGTGATATTGACAGTAAAATCTTGCTTTATGTAATTTGCTTTTAGGAACAGAGTCTTCAGATGAAGGAATGTGAACTGACTGCTCAGAAAAGTAAGTGTAACGGCTTCTACACACAGTTGCGTGCGTTGCAGTGCTGGAGACGCATCCCATTCACTTTACATTAGAGTTTAGATACTCTGGCTGAGCCTGAACTTGACCCGCGGGCCGGGTCAGGCCGATATTTCCAGCCACTATCCTCGGGCCGGGCCGGGTCCTTGATCAAGCATTTTTTAATATATTTTTTAATCATTAGCCTACTTGGGTGGGGAGCTAAAGCTATGCCATAGTCAGAAATATTATATATTTAACAAAGTAGGCCTAAGTAACAAGTGTGTACAAAGTTATACAAGTTAGGCTCAGACAAACTTGACCCGTGTGCCGGGTCAGGCCGATATTTCCAGCCACTATCCTCGGGCCGGGCCGGGTCCTTGATCAAGCATTTTTTAAATATATTTTTTAATCATTAGCCTACTTGACCTTGAACTTGACCCGCGGGCCGGGTCAGGCCGATATTTCCAGCCACTAAGTCACAAGTCAAATTGGTGTTTTCAAAAAGAAGGGATCATGGAGAATAAAGAAAAACATATTTAAAAAATCTTTGTATATTCCCACAAGGTGTTTGGGTGCTCTGAAAATGATAACCAAAATGATTTTTCAGACTTGTGAGGTCTGTTGTTCAGGCCCTGAAGGGATTTGTTTTCTGTTCATTGCTTTTTGTGAGAGTGTTTCTACTTATCTCAGTAAGGAAAATAAATCAAGAGCCTATGTTGAGTACAAATATGTCTTCTGAAGGCTTAAACAGAGCCCAGCCAAAAACTCCAATAAAATTTGTATCAACTTTGAGGGACAGCTATGACCATGCAGGATTATCCAGACCAAACGTGATGATTTTGCTACATACTATTCCTATTTATGTACCAGCATGCAAAATTTTAGCCTCCTACATGGTTTAGTTCTTGCGCTGTGGGCTTTTGAACTTTGACAAAAAAAAGAGGCCGAACAAAATCGACACCCCCCTCCCCCTGTAAAACTGGCTTTATCTTGGAAAGTATTGATCTTACATAAGAGTAATTTTACAGTGTGTCTCCTGGGTAACATAGGTATACCTGGTAATTTTTTCAGAATTTTTTGAGACCTAAGTGCGTGGGCCCTGGTTGAACTGACGTGGAATGACCCAACACCTATTGGGGTAGATTGTAACAGGTAAAAAAAATGCAGAAAAACAATGGAATTCCATTTGATATACTGATTTTTTGCATAAACAGGGTACACAGGGTGTGAAAATAGATTCACCAACATATTGTATACCATACAATCCGTTCTTCACATAGAGAATGGAGATCATCGTTTTAAACTAAATATAAAAACCACAACGTTTATACTTTTGTGTGTGTATGTATTTGTGTCTCTCATGGAAAGAGAGAGAGGGCTGAACAGTCACACACACAAAGATGAAATTAAACAGACATTAAATGGGTCTACTAGCCCCATTCCACAGGTTGTAACATATTCAAAAAATGTGTTACAACCTACCCCACCACCAGAGGCGATTCTAGAGTCTGTGGGGGCCCCAAGCAAAAATTCCAAGGGGGCCCTACTGACCAGTGTTATCACCATTATGTTATACCACCATTAGGTTATTATGTTAAATAATAAAAATACAAAAAGCATATTATAAAAATTCTTATATTTTGACATGTATCTCACCACTGCAAGCTGGCAGCTCGACTTGCCTTTCATGTGTGTGTAGAGCAGACTCTCCTGAATCTGGCAATATCATTGCCATGGTGGAGGGATTCTCTGGGGCTTAGCAATTTACAGATAAAATGTGGTGTGCGCCTTACAGAAATAAATTGCATTTTTTTTTATTTAGTGATGAAAAATTACCTTTCTGCACTCCATATCTGTGACACAACTGATCTGACCTGACTTGACCCGAGTTTGCTGTTAGCCTGTGAGAGCCTATGTGTATGCACTCTGCATGAACTTTTTACTGCATTGCCATGAACAAAGTAGAGGCAAAAAAGGGGTTTCTTTGTTGAACAAATTGGGATGCAATGTGAGCCTTGAATTGGATGCCATGCAGGAATTTGCTAGGATCTCAAAACCGGATTATGAACATGCTTTGCCATAGAGAAACAAACACACCATAGCGTTATAAACATTTGCCACAAAAACAGACAAAACGTGGGCTAAGTCCAACTATATGAAGTTATTATTTTGCTGTCACTTCGTCTGTTTTATAACCCAGAAGGATGTACTTGGTATCAAATGATAGCTCTGTGTCTCCTCTTTCATCCGATCCGGTCCGCGAGTAATTCGAGAGTAATGGGTGCGCAACGTTGGTTTGTGTACATGACGTTATTATTTTGCAGTCACTTTGTCTGTTTTTATAAGCCAGAAGGATCGATATAAATGATACCAATGGATAGCCCTGTGTCTCCTCTTTCATTTGATGTGCTTGCCATATCTATGCCATCACGGGTTCGCGAGTAATTCAAACGAGAGTAAAGGGTGCGCAGGTGAGCGCAGAGAAGTAGACTGTAAATATGATGCAATTTGATTTCATTTCATGATTTCTTTTTTCATACTTCATTGTACAGACAAGTGCATAGTCTCGTTGGAAAGCCCCACTTCTGCTCTGTCACGCAATAAATGTTTAATCTCGCTGCAATGAACAGTTCCGGAGCAATGTAACAAAGAAGAAGGGGTGTGTTTTATGACGCACTTTGCGTCAATCGGGTTCTAAAAAAAAATAACGCGTATGCTTGGTCCTTACTGCATCGTGATTAACATGTTATGGCAGACAGCCCTAATACAAACATAGAAACGTTAACCATCTCCTTGCTTAACTAGTTGTAACTGTCGCTAGCTAGCTGACGTTTACTGTCGTAGATGTAGCAAACCATGTTCAATTATTAACATTAGCCTACTATAACTTCATTGAGTAGCCTAGGCTAAATACCAAACTCTGATGTTGATCCGTCATCACTGCACCCTCGATTGTCGTTTACCACAGTAGCCAAAATATGTGCAGATTCTTTGAACTCTTTTGAACACAGATCCGCTGTTTATAAGGCCATATAGGGCCTACATATGTACAGATGTACTGTTTGTAAAACAACAGGACAGGAGCACGCAAAATACATCATTCAATCTCTATGAACGAAAATCTCACTTGTCCCACCGGCAAACGCGCTAAAACCAGGTCGGGGGCCCCCTAGCGGCTCGGGACTCCAAGCAGTTGCTTGGTTTGCCTGTTGACAAGGTGCGCCCAGAGCCCGTCTACGGAGAGCCTCCCCACTCTCTATTAATCCCATACAAACCGAATTTGGCTGCAGTTCACCAGAGTTCACCTAGATGGCGATCGCGGGCGAGTCCAAAATACATGGGGTCCTATGGAGCTACATGGCTACATTTATTGTTTTCACCTATTTAACAACTGAAACCCTCAGATTTTATTTTATTTTTCGCAAAATGGATATGGATTATCAATCAAAAGTGAAATAATCCGGGAGTCATGTCCTTTCGTTTTCTTACCGGTTGGGTCGTTGTTGCCCATAACACGCTAGCATTGATGCTATGCTATGCTATGATCATGCTAATGAATGACGTCATTGACACGTTTGAAAGGCTTTTTAGAACAATTAAGTGACTTTAAAAAATATAATACTCAACCAAGTGTATTGTCTTTGTCTCCCCTTTCGAATACAATATTCAAGTTGCTTGAAAAAAAATTATATCCCGAGAAAAGTGGATTTTGAGGGGTACAGCTCCATAGACCTCCATTCATTGTGGACTCGCCCGCAAGCGCCCCTAGATGCAGTACCACACCGGAAGAGTTCCGAGAGTGAAGGTTCTCCCCTTATTAGACATTCTCTGGTGCGCCTCTGCCCACCACTGTCATTGTTTAGCTAGCTGTATTAGCATGGTGCTTTGACATTAGCAAGAGAGAGCTACACCATTCTAGAGAAACTATAGTTTGACCTGATGTAACTCATACAACTGTATCTACAATGGTAAAACCAAAAATGGAATTGATTGGTTCTTGTTTTTTATTCCTCCAGATCTTCTTGATCCCAAACCAATTCAGTTAATTTCTGTGAACACAGACTCTGTGTGTCTGACCTGGGGAGCTCCTGATGGACTAACTGAACCTCACAGCTTTAGAGTGACATGGAGAAGTGAGACAGACCATGGAACTCTCACTGTGCCAGGCCAGCAAGTTGACATTCAGAATCTCACCCCAGGAGAGGAGTACACATTTACTGTTGCCATTATCTACGGTGATGGCAGCCAGAGTACATGTGTCTCTACAACTGTACGCACAGGTATAGTTTCATACCTTGTACTATGTAGATGATTAGATAGGATATGACGGTATGACCCTATTAGCCTCTCATGTATAGTTAACTTAAGGTGTACTGAAGTAGGTGTATCTGTTCTAAGAAAATGGTAACATACTGTTGCATCAGTTATATTATTTCTTTTATATTTCAGATACCCCGGCTCCTGAAAATGTGTCATTGGAGGTTGATCCAACATTAGTATCAGTGAGTTGGAGCAAACCAAGGGGAGTTGATGAGGTGTCATACCTGCTGACCCTCAGCAGTGATGGAGAATGTCTGAAGACTGTTTCCACCAAATCTCTTCAGTGCTCCTTTTCTGGATTAGATAAAGAGAGAGAATATTCCATCAGTGCTATTACTGTCCAGAAAAAGGGGGGTCAGAGCAAGCCCATCTGTAAGATCATCACCATAGGTAAGGAAGACCAGTTTGAGTTTTTATAACTTCAAATATTAATGTTCTTTGGGGCAAATTCTTCCATGTGCAACACTTTTCAGCCTGGGCGCATTCTGCCCCTGACTTAAAGGCACCCTTAAGAGTTCTTTACCTTAAACAGGGTTCCCGCGGATCCTTAAAAAGTCTTAAATACAATTTTCGTTTTTTAAGGCCTAAAAAAGTCTTAAATTGTCTGGGATGTCTTGAATTTTCGAAAGGGAGATATTAAATTTGCGTATGGGACCGCCAGCAAGTGAGCGAGTGCAAGAGAGCGAGTGAAATGTCTCCATCAGGTTTCGTGTATTTAAAAAGCAATTATATAAGTGATTATGAGGCTACGAGAGGAAGTGTAGTGGTTGCAGTTTGAAGATGTTTTTCATGGGTGTGGTTAAAGGTGTGAAAACGGTAATAATACAGTAGGCTATGAACAAATATGCCTGACGTTTTCGTGCAGAGGCCTGAGAGATACGCAGGTAGCCTACGTGAGCGGAAGAAAGAGTTGGTAAGCCAGTTAGCGATAGGTTGGCCATACGTTCGAATTTAGGCCGGACATATGGATCTTAAAAGCCCTGTCCAGCGTCTGGCGCAGCCTCAAGCTGGACGCTCATTTGTCCTCCTTTTTGGAGTTGCGCTGGGCATCTAGAATCTTTGCTTGGACGCAACATCGTTTCACAAACTATGGACATGAAGACTTCTGGTCAAATTATGCGCAGTTGTTTTTGTCACTCGTCTGATAATTTGCTGCACAATTTATGAAGGAACCACGGACTGACATAAAAAGAAGGCAAAAGTTTTCGCAGTCAGGAGGAAATACTGTACATGTTAAGTTGATCTTTCCAGTGTGTGTTGCTGGCCTAGTCTAGGGAAGAAAATATCTTCTAAGTCTAAGTTATATCTATCTAAGTTTAAGTTATAATACCTGTAATATCTGTCAGCAGCTTTCTTGCCAGCGTTTCCCAGTAGGCCTAACCTACTTCGCAAAAGTTGTGAAATATAACCGCATATTTTTTGAATGTCGGAGACTGGCTACCTAAAAAAAAAACGTGGGTTCATAATACGTGCGTGTTTAAAGGACAATTCCGGCGCAAAATGAACCTGGGTTTAATAACACATGTGTACCGACCGTTAGCTGGGATTTATTTTCATGCTAGTCGAATGTGACCAGTTTTATTGCAAACCGCTAATTAGCGTTTAACGCTAGCCTTCGGGGCACACGTACAGTAAAAATAAATCGCTATTTCTATACCACTAACAAGGCTCAAAATAGCACCACAGTACACAGTAGCATAATGAGGGTCTCTACATGTAAACAGAAGCATTGAGAACTTTGTAAGTGTACAGGCAGTTTATTAAAAAGAAAAACATTACCATTCACGTCTGGTTCACATATACAGGCAGGTGATGTGAACTAAAATCAAACATAATTTGCTCAATATAGGCGTATCAGAAATAATAGCTCCGATGTAACATAACTTTAGTTACTTAGTGGATGTCCATCTGGTCCCTCTGGCATGGATCGCCGCCTCCAATTTCTTTTTCGGGACATGGAAAAAAGTTTCAACTACAGCTCTGTTTATCAATGAGGGGAAATCTTCAGACTCAAAACACTGCGTCTCTTGGGTGTCGCGACGCATCAGGTCCCACATGCAACACAGGCACTCCTCTTCGGGGGCCATAGCTTCACAATGTCCGCAGGTAGCCTACACCACCAGTTTCCAGAAGTGCGAGGCTGTGTGGCTGTGAAAGTAATTCTCACACAGTTATTTTTCTTTCACCAAAATATATTTGGTAACTTCTGTAGACATCCAAAATGGGGTGGGGGTTAAAATTAGTAGAAAAAAAAATATTGCATAAAACAGTTTTAAGTTGTCGTATGTATCTTTTTGCCGTGGTATAGTCTTAATTGTTTCATTTAGATGTCTTGAAAGGTCTTAAAAGTCTTTAAATTTGCACTTGGAAAATGTGCAGATACCCTGCTTAACATAATGTTTCCAAAATCATTTTGAAGGCACATAACCTCATAACAGATAGATAGATAGATAGATAGATAGATAGATAGATACTTTATTGATCCCCAGGGGAAATTCAAGAATAACATGACGAACGGTACTCCTGCCATTGTCTGAGTGGCCTTCTAAAAGCAATTATAGACCTAGCAACTTTCTAACTTTAGTGCTGCTTTAACTCTGTCATTTATGCACCATGGAGGCAGTTACGCACTTTGGGAGGAGTTACTCCAAAATCTGGGCATTTCTTATGTAAACAACTCTTGCATGCATTCTGTCACTGGAGTATGCACTTTTTCAGGCTACGCGTTTCTGAGGGTTGTATTAAAGGAATGTTCCGGAGCAAAAACAACTTAGGGTCAACTTAGACCTTACTTAGGGTCTATTTTCAGAAGCTAACATGTTCAAACTGTATAATTACATGAATTGGTGGAGTTTTTAGCTAGAACGTTGTTTGCATTAACACCAAATTGTCTTATAGTGAAAGCGAAGCAAGCATACACAAACTATTTTGCACCACTGACAATGCTCAAAATATAATTACACTTCTGTGATAGTGAGGTGAGGTTGTCTTCAGACAAATCAAAGAATTGTAGACGTTTTAAGTATTTCGAAAGGTTATAAAAATGTTATTTTATGAATGGTGTGTTTTTAGGCTACCTTAGCTGTCTTCCTGTCGCAGGCAACTTGAAGGAAAGGCTTAAGTCGATAAACGAATGCAATGCAAACCACTTGTCAATAAACACGAGAGGAGAGTAGCCTACTCTCCTAACAAGTTGGTTAATGAATGCAGCGCAAACCACAGTCAATGAATGCGGAAGGAGAGTAGCCGTACTCTAAACACATTCTGAAATATTTCTCTAAAAACAAACAAAAAACACTGATTGAGCTGCATTTACTTTAGTAAACATACCCATTAAGCCCACCAAAATCATTTTTTGAAAATTTTCATACATACTGTTGACTCAGTTGATTAATTACACAAGTATGAAATAAAAATGTATTACAAGTTTTTGAAATTCGTTTAATTATGCAAATTAGGCATTATCTCATTAAATATGCATGATTTTGCATATATTTTCAGTAGATAGATCTGAGCATATGATAAAGCCAGGTACAAAATTATTTTTTCATTTTGTTTACACACAAGATGAAAATAAAATTACAGAGGGATTTCAGGACATCTGCTTTTATTACCTAGGAAATCAAAATATACTGTCCATAGCCTTAAAAAATCGTGTATATAGGTGCTACATAGGCTGAGATGTAGATATACTGGAAAATGACAAAAACTCAATTTGAGAACAGCCTTGGAACACAGCCAATCAGATTCCGTTCTCAGCCTAGACTCGCCTTTGAACTTTCGCGATTGGTTGTGGATACAAAGGAAGTGTCCATATTTGGATTGCAATGAACTGCAATCATTGCACTGTACTGTTCTTCCAAGGCAACAACATCAACAACAACTTCTTATTATTATTCCGCTTACCACTTTTTCCGTACGCAATTTCTCTTGAACAGTTTAACTTAGAAACTTCGTTCAAACCTTGTAACGTAGGTCTTCAAACGGACCAAGCTGCTATGTCTTTTCAACTTTGAAACTTTAATACTTTTTAAACTATTAAAGAAAAACTTTTTAAAAAATCCCCATAGACTTAACATTGCCGACAGACCTCATAATACGGCCGTTAAGCAATTAGAATCCTATGGCAGGTGTTCAGGCCACCTGCAGCATCAGGCTTTAAGCATACAATCTGGGTCAATTAAGACTACACATCCTATTCAACTGTTTCCTCTGCCCAAAACTGTTTCAAAATAAAAGTCCTCACTACAATAATCCACTGTTAAACAATGTAACCCATTAAACTACTGAACTTTTTACATTCAACTTTTAAACGGTCTACTTTTAAACTATCATTAAACTATCTATCTATTAAACTAGCTGTCTATCAACAACTTTTAAACTATCTACATTCAACTTTTAAACTTTTAAACTATATACATTCACTAGCTGTCTATCAACAACTTTTAACTTGTCATCAACTACGTCAACACTTTTCATCAACTATGACTCCTACCTACTGTAGCTAGATAGCATGTTAGCATTGTTAACATTTTTAGCAAAACTGCTAAAAATGATTAGCTAGGTTAGCTAAGTCACATGGTTAACATAGTTAGCATGTTAGCATTGCTAACATAGTTAACATGTTTAGCAAAACTGCTAGAAAATGTTAGTTAAGTTAGCTAAGTAGCATTGTGACGGACGTGTACGTTGATGGCTAGTCGCCCCCTCACTGACTATGTGCTCCTGTTAGAGAACAGCTGCGACTTACGTGATATTAAGAGATTTATTGATTCTAGGCATCAAAATGGTTCTTCATTGAACTGTTGGATATACATTCAAAGTATGGTTGTATAAAATACACAATGTGTCTGTGTGTGTGTGTGTGTGTGTGTGTGTGGTTTTCTGTAGATTAAGAATATACAGAAAGGGTAATTAGAATACTGTATAAACTGAGTGATACATTATACTAAAATGTACAGTATGAACAGTTGCAATACAATTAGGAGGAATCTGTACAATACAAGTAATACACTAGATAAACTTATGTACATTTATATACAGACCTCAAGTAATTAAGTGCAGTAGGATGAAATGTACACATTAAGTTACATTAACAATATATACATAATATATAATTGCACCTAAGTAACATCAATGTGATGAGGAAACAAAGTTAGTGCAAAGAGGCATAAATTCAAGTGCAGTACACTTGGTGATCAAATGGCAAAGCAGTAGGCCTGTTGCCGCCAGAAGGTCTAGAAAGACGACTGTTCACGTGAACGACACATGGCACCATAAGCACGACCAATACAACATTTGGAAGCTAAAATAATGCCTCAAACATTCACAAAACAGTGGAAATAACACCACAGGTCGAAAATACTATCAAAGCACTCACAAACCCGACCATTCATGTAACTTTAACCCTAGAAATTAGCATTCAGCAAGCCATTTAAGAAACAGGCGTTTCCCCATTGAAATGAACTAGAGCTCACGGTAAAACCAAAGTTACACGGTTACCGGACTAACCAGCATGTAGATAACACAACGAGGATAATTACAACATAAATACAGACATAAATGATGCACACTTACATTGTCATCAACGCACACGTACACACAAAGAGAATAACATTTTAGCAAGATGCTGGAGCAACGCGGAAAGTGTCTGCCAGCCAAGCACACAAATTCAAAATTCGTACATGCACGCAAGTGCGTGGTACGTCACCGCTGACGTCTCTGGCGTCAAGACGCTGACTCCGGCAGGGAGTTTTCCACAAGCATGGTTAGCATAGTTAACACTGCTAACATAGTTAGCATGTTTAGCAAAACTGCTAGAAAACGTTAGCTAAGTAGCATGGTTAGCATGTTAGCATTGCTAGCACTGCTATAAAACATTAGCTAAGTAGCATGGTTAGCAGAATTAAAAATCTTAGCATAACTGCTAGCAAACATTAGAGCCATTCCAACTTTCAGTTATCGTCAAATATCTACCCATACACAGCCATTAAACTATTTGAATATCAACATTCATTAAACTGCTAGAAAACGTTAGCTAAGTAGCATGGTTAGCAGGTTAGCATTGCTAGCAATGCTATAAAACATTAGCTAAGTAGCATGGTTAGCATAGTTAAAAATCTTAGCATAACTACTAGCAAACATTAGAGCCATTCCAACTTTCAGTTATCATCAAATATCTACCTATACACAGCCAGTAAACTATTTGAATATCAACATTCATTAAACTTCCAGTCTGTCAACAACTTTTAAACTATTTACCTTCAACTTTTAAACGGTCTACTTTTAAACTATCATTAAACTATCTATTAAATTAGCTGTCTATCAACAACTTGTAAACTATCTACATTCAGCTTTTAAACAGTCTACTTTTAAACTATCAACTTTTATTAAGCTATGCAACCACCATGTCTATCCTAGCATCACCATAGTAACCACCTCTGTATTATCTGTTTTAACTATACATGAAATTTTACATCACAACTTTAGCATTTTCATGCACTGGTAATTCCTTGGAATTGCATTTCTAGTTTACTTTGTTATAGTGTCCCTAGAGCCGCAAATTACACCAATGTCCTTGTGCATTCTCACAATCAGCTACCATGTCCCCGGACTTCATACACCAAAGAGTTGCTGAGATGTGAGCTCAATTTGTCTATTACAGCACCCCTAGAGGCCAAATGAGACCACTTTCCTTGCATATCTTCACAATCAGCTACTTTGTCTCTGTATTAAGTTTGGACTTCATACATCAAAGCGTTGCTGAGATAAAAGCTCACTTCCTGTATTGCAGCGCCCCATATAGAGGCCAAATGATGCCAATTTCCTATTGCGTCATCACAATCAGATACCAACTCCCTGTACCAAGTTTGGACTTCATACATCAAAGCGTTGCTGAGATACAAGCTCACTTCCTGTATTGCAGCGCCCCCTGTAGAGGCCAAATAATGCCAATTTCCTAATGCGTCCCCACAATCAGGTACCAAGTCTCTATACCAAGTTTGGACTTCATACATCAAAGCGTTTCTGAGATACAAGCTCACTTCCTGTATTGCAGCGCCCCCTATAGAGGCCAAATGATGCCAATTTCCTAGTGCGTCCTCACAATCAGATACCAAGTCCCTGTACCATGTTTGGACTTCATACATTAAAGCGTAGCCGAGATGTTAGTCCACTTCCTCTTAGGCGGCATCATAGCCATGTGTGATTGGCTGTCACGGGCAAATAAACCTGAAATTAAAAAGTCTTACAAGTATCGTTTGTGCAGCTCGGTCAGAAGATCATCTCCGCCAAGCTCCTTGGAAATCGTATGAAATTTGTAACCGCTGAAACTTTTCATAGAGTTTGTATTAAATCCAATATGGCGGAGATCCAATATGGCGAAAAGTGACGGGATAGGGGTCGATGAACTCAGGATGGTCCAAGGATTCAGACGCTACCTCAATTGTGAAAATCAGACAAAAGAGTCAAGGATCACGCGCATGAACGCATGTGCAGCATTGAACAGGTGGTGGCGCTATAGCGTTCAATGTATATGCATACAAATTGCTGTGAGTGATTGGGACAGTGTCCTGGCTAATGTTACCGAGTTTTGTTATGTTAAGAGTGATTGGGACAGTGTCCTGGCTAATGTTACCGAGTTTTGTTATGTTAACTCAAAGCGTCACGGAGATGTTAGTCCACTTCCTGTTTGGCGGCTTTGTCGCCGTATTTGATTGGCTGTCACGGGCAAACAAAATTGAAATTGAAAAATCTGGCAAGTATCGTTTGTGTGGCTCAGGCAGAAGATCATCTACTCCAAGGTCCGTGAAAAATCGGATGAAATTTGTAACCGCTGAAACTTTTCGTAGAGGTTGGACTAAATCCAATATGGCGGAAAGTGACGGGATAGGAGTCGATGAACTTGGGATGGTCCAAGGATTCAGACGCTTACCCACCAGAAAATCAGACAAAAGTCAAGGTTCACGCCAAGATGAACGCATGTCCAGCATTGAACTGGTGGTGGCGCTAGAGTGTTCAATGTATGTGCATAAAAATTGCTGTGAGTGATTGGGACAGTGTCCTGACTAATGGTATCGAGTTTTGTTATGTTAAGTTAAGTTGTTATGTTATGCAGAAGATTATCTCCACCAAGTTCCGTGAAAATCGGATGAAATTTCTGACCGCTGAAACTTTTCGTAGATTTTAGACTAAATCCAATATGGCGGAGGTCCAATATGGCGGAAAGTGACGTAATAGGGTCATTGAACTCAGGTCGGTCCAGGGATTCCAAAGGTGTCTGATTATTAAAAATCTGATGAACCGTTCAATGGTCACATGCGTGAATGTGATCCAGGTTCGACCCATTGGTGGCGCTAGAGTGTTGGGTATAGAGTTCTGTAAATTGGTGAGAGTGATCATAGGACGGACCTGAATCAGTGCGCCAAATTTCATTACTTTAGACCCAGCGGTTCAATTTTAGGCCAAATTTTGACCCGTTGGTGGCGCTAGACGGCTGGGTTTAGAGATCCGTAAATGAGCGTGAGTGGTCAGTGGAGTGTCCCGAAACTTTCTGCCAAATTTCAGCACTTTTTAGCCAGGCGTTCTATGGGCTGCCATAGACTCCAATATCGGATGTATAATAATAATAATAGGAAAAGCTAGTAACTCAATGGGTGCCTTCGCAGCTTCGCTGCTTGGCCCCCAATAAACACTTAAATGTGTAAATCGGACTTTGCTGTTGTAGTAGTGTGAAAGAATACCTGCTAAGGTAGCAAATTAGCCCAAAATCTCAAAATTGACCAGTGCATGAAAAAACAATGTTTTCACCTGCCTTGTCTTGCCTTAAGTATTAAGTATGGCCACAATCCAGGCTGTGGGAGGGAGGGAGAGGTTATGTATATGTGCTGATATAGCATGTAAACAGTGTAGCAGTAAAACAGTAGGCCAAAATAGGACAATATTAGGACAAAACGCATGAGCATACCTTGGCAAATAATGGTCTAAGGCACTTGTATTTTCACTCAGTTGTGTTTCTTTTTTTTATATATATATTTTTTTTTTTTCGGCTTTTTATGCCTTTAATGACAGGAAGCGAATGGGAGAGAGAGCAGGGGTGGGATCCGGAGAACTCAAAGCGTCACAGACTTCATGTTTGGCGGCTTCATCGCCATATTTGATTGGCTCTCACGGGCAAACAAAAATGAAATTGAAAAATTTGACCAGTATCTTTTGTGCGGCTCGGGCAGAAGATCATCTCTGCCAAGTTCCGTGAAAATCGGATGAAATTTGTGAACGCTGAAACTTTTCATAGAGTTGGACTAAATCCAATATGGCGGAGGTCCAATATGGCGGAAAGTGACGTAATAGGAGTCACCGAACTCAGGTCAGTCCAGGGATTCCAACAGTGCCTGGTTTGTGAAAATTGGACGCACCGTTCAATGGTCACATGCGTGAATGCATTCCAGGTTCAACCCATTGGTAGCGCTAGAGTGTTGGACATAGAGCAGTAAATTGGTGAGAGTGATCATTGGACGGTCATGAATCAGTGCGACGAATTTCATAACTTTAGACCCAGCGGTTAAATTTTCGCCAAATTTTGACCAAATTTTGACCCGTTGGTGGTGCAATACGGCTGGTTTTAGAGATCCGTAAATGAGCGTGAGTGGTCAGTGGATTGTCCCGAAACTTTCTGCCAAATTTTAGCCAGGCGTTCTATAGGCTGCCATAGACTGCAATGTCGGATGTATAATAATAATAGGAAAAGCTAGTAACTCAATGGGTGCCTTTGCAGCTTCGCTGCTAGGCCCCCAACTAATAGGGCTGTCAAAATAACACATTTGTTTAATTGATTTCGATTAATTAATTACAGAAATATTAACGCATTAAAAATGATTAATCGCATTTCATAGTGACATTTGACACAGTGCAGTCTGGCTATAGTGACTGAAGGAGGCAGACGAGAAAGCACTGCTTTGAATGATAAACGGTTTGTGAGAAAATTAACTTTCAAGAAATAATCATATAACTCTGCGCTCATCTCAATTCATGTAGGTGGAATATCTCACAAACTTTTTGTGCAACACATGACAAACCGTAAACCAGAATAAACAGCAGACCTTACCGAACACAAAGGTGCAATCCCCTGTACAATAAGCCTCCAGAGTAATCCAGTGTTACATGGCAACTGGCGCACCATGTTAACTGGCTGCGTTGGTGATTTTTTTTGACAGATGTGGCCGCTTGCAGATTTGTCACTTTCTGATGGAAACTGGAGACGAACAAATACAAATATGCATGACATTTAAATGTCAAAATTGTCTGTAGTACGCTACATGCACTGGACCACGAATATGCCACCAAAAAAATACATACCTAAATAGCCTAATAATAACTCCACGTGGGTATCGAACCTAACCTGACTTTCGCCAGATGAATTTCTTTCCGCCTAGCTTCACCTAGCTCCACTCACATCCATCTGGGATCGTTTCTATTGAGAGTGATTTCGGCGCCAGATTTTATGGTAGAGCCAATCAGGACGCAGGGCAGGAGTTTCATAGATGTGACATATCCAAATCATGTGCATGAATTTTTGATAAGGCCCAGCCTTCTGAAACACCTCTCCAATGGATCGATCCCAGATGGGTGAGTGAAGCTAGGCGGAACGAAATTCATCTGGCGAGAGTCAGGTTATATCGAACCTGCTTCCTAAATGAAACCTCTTATAACCATTATAACCATGATAACCATTCATGTTCGTACTTGCGCCACGAACCAGCTGATAAATTGTAGTGAAATTTACTTCACTTATACAATTAGAAGAAGTCAGCTGATATACTGATTGTAGGAAGTTAACACGGCTGATCATGGCTACCTGGGTCAGCCGTGGCCTACTGGTTAGCGCGTCGGACTTGTAGGCACAGCTGAAGTGCCCTTGAGCAAGGCACCTAACCCCCCACTGCTCCCCGAGCACCGCTGTTGTTGCAGGCAGCTCACTGCGCCGGGATTAGTGTGTTTCACTAATTCACAGATTGGGATAAATGCAGAGAAATTTCCCTCATGGGATCAAAAGAGTATATATACTTATACTTATATCTACGGTGTTGTCTTGCTACAGCAGTTGCCCAAGCCAGTAGGTCTTCAAAGTATCATGGTTAAATTTTCAAACATTTCACTGACTGCTGGTCAGGCTCTCTGTGGCCACCTAGTCTGTAGTCTGTAGTCTAATCTGTAGCCTAAATTGAGGAAGCGTTGCTGGTCTAAAAAGAAATAAATAATGATTTAAAAACAAACTCTGATTGAGGAGGATTGAACCCATGTCGACTGTGTGAAAAAGTGTAGGCATTAACCTGTTGCGCCACAGGAGAAGCACCAGTTGGTAAAGAAATAAAAGTATCAAAAAAACATCAAACTCATGTTTACCCATGTTTACATGTCAGCAACATTAACATTAATAGCCTATAAGCCTAAGAGTTTTGACTCTCCCTGTGCCAAATTTTGTGTAAAATATGGACACATTATAGACTTCTCCTGCCCATTGCAGTGTGCGTTTCAATGCCTGTTTCATGAACTGAATTCTTAAAAGAATAGGCTGGACAAAAGTATACACAATTAGGCAACACATTTTTATTTTATTTATTTGCTGACGTTCATGTGGCTCTACAGACACTTCAGGTAGGGGCGGCCACAGCCTAGCCTCAGTGAAACGTTTGTAAAACTTAACCATGATACTTTGAAGGCCTACTAAATGGCTTGGGCAACGGCAGCATGATAACATGGTAGTCAAGTCAAGTCAAGTTTATTTATTTATTTATATACTGTAGCGCATTTCATACACAGAGGTCATTCAATGTGCTTTACATAAACAAAACAAAACCATAATAACAAATAAAAGCATAGAAGGGCAATATAGTCAAATAATAGTTCAAAAGGTAAAGATCATAATAAAAAGAAAACATAAAACACAAGGTAAAATCATTTGAAAATAGAGAATGATTAAAAAGACAAAATAAAAGGCACAAGGTAGAATAATTGTCAAGACAAATTCAGAAATTATAACTCAGTGCAGTTAGCAGAAAGCATCTGAGAACAGTTTTGTCTTTAGTCTAGATTTAAAACTGTCTAGATTTAAATCTGCAAGCGGCCACATCTGTGAAAGACTCGTCATCAATCATGAAACGTCATCAACGCAGCCAGTTAACATGGGAGCTAGTTGCCATGTAACACCGGTTTTGAAATGGTAGCAAATTTCTATATGGTCTCCAACTTTGGGCTTTAAGGGCTGTATTTTGCACACTGGTGCATGGCGTAAAACTCGGTTTCCACCAGCGCAAAGTTTAATCCGGTATTTTGCACGTTTATTTTTTAAACAATGCACCCAGGGGTGTGGCAATTAACAACCTAGGGAGAGGCCTGGCGCATTGTCTAAAAATCGCTATTGTACACCTGGTCAGAAGTCTATGGTGAGTTGTTTATATGTTATTTTAAGAGCGCATTGTCAACAGTCATATTGGCAGGTGCACGCACCATCCTTCTATCATTCTACGCACACCAGCGCACGTCCATGCAAAACATTACAAATTGCACGATTACAACGGGAAACAATTAGAATAAAGATATTACGAAATACTGTACATCTCATGATGAGTAGTTATTCACCATCATTTGCAAATTGGTAATGACGGTTAAAAGTGATTAGGGGAGAGGCGAGAGACACGTATGGAGCACAGCTGAAGACACACTGTCACGAGATATAAGCAACTCCTCTGCAGGATAAATGTTGTTTTGTTCAGTCATTTGAGCAATATTTGGGTAATTGTTGCTTTTTTCAGCCTATGTTTTCGATGGTAACCCAGTGTCAGTCAATAGTGAAAGTAACTACATATAACGGTCTTGTCGTTGACTGACACCTTGGTGAAGTTAGTTTCACTTTGCCAATGAGTTCAAATAATAGACGACTGCAAATGCGTGAAGGTTATGCTAGGTTTTAGTAAAGCATGGTTTAGGAATGACTATTCCATACGGTCTCGCAAGCAGCCTCCTTCAAATGCGCTGTTGAATGCCAAAATACCGATGCATTTATTTGACATATCACGCTTTGCGCCGGTAAAGGGAAGGACAGATGTCATTCTCATTTGTTTAAATGATGTTACGCCCCAAACACACCCATATGACTGATTAAAAAACCTAGGAACACCTTGTTGCGCCATGCACTCCACGTTTGATAACGAAACCCCTCCCAATGTGAACTGGACATCCTACTAAATTTGAATAAACTTTTGACGAGTGAAGATGCGCTTTAGAATGTCATGATAGGGCCCTATGTGTCTTAAAACTGGGCTGTGCTTAAATACCTATGTATGTAAATATTAAAATCAGAGGATATACAGCTCATGGCTAAGAGTTTGTCGATGTAGCCATAATGATTTATTTTCACAAAATGCTAAGCATGCATGTATTTAAGTGTCGTAAAAAAGTGTGCTTAAATTGGCCAATGCATGATTTCATAACAGGCCAAATAGAAAATAAATATTAAATATAGCGTAGACATAATAATACAATTAGATTATATAGGCTAGTATAGAGTTAGATAAAGTTGGATGGCTCCAGAACCCAGACCAGTGGATTGTATCTTAAAGGAGCCACACGACTTTTATAACACTAGCTGTTCTGTTGACCTCTAGTTTTGCTGCTACTGGGCATGAAAGGCAGACCAATTATGAGTTCTGTCCAATATGGTGGGTTTAGAAAAAAAGTCAGCACATTTTAATCATATCGCAATAATACCAATAACCGTGATCATTTTGGTCATGATTTTTCATCAAATGTTCATACTGTATCTCTAGTGGCTGGTAAAAAAGTTGAGTGGCTGGTAGACTTTGGAATCCACCAGCCACAGTGGTAGGTGGAAAAAAATATTTAATTTCCATCCCTCCATATTTGTAAGTCTCAATCTGTCCATTTCTTTCCACAAAACTCGTCAGAAGTCATCATTTAAGGGGTTATTTTTAAAAAAATCTACCGGGGGTGCATGCCCCCAGACCCCCCTACAATTACTACCTTTTTCAGGGGGGCCCTTTTCATGTCTGTGCCCAGGGGCACAGTGGCTCAAAATCCTTCCATGCTACGGGGTACAGTGGGCATCGCTTTCAAATGGCCACTTCAGTCGCCAAGATACGAGGCGGAAGCTGCGTGAAGCTTTAGTACCACTTTCAGCCACTGTGCGTCCGCTCTGCCACTGTACATCGCTCTGTCAGTAGCCTGACTGCAGCCCCTTCTGAAAAGCAGGAGGCTAGGCTACCTTTAAACGTAATAGGTTACGAGAGGAATCCCAGCCTACTTAATTCAATAACAAAATAAATCGTGATTAAACATTACCTTGATTAAGGCTACTTGGGTATGGCTTAAGGCTTGACTACACGGGTGGTAGCCAAAATCGAAATCTGCTTTTGATAGCCTACCGGTGCCGCTCCACAAAACGAAAAAATATCTTAATTTGCTGTCTGTTATTGTCAGTGTTGGGGTAATCTAACTACGCAAAATCAAAACAGTGTCTTAATTTGCCCTACTTCTGACTGCAATGTAGTCAATTGACTGCTTGACATGTCATTTTTATTTTTCTGTACAATAAACAAATACATCTGCTTTATGCCGCAGAATTACATTCATATTTGGCTGACTGCAGACGCGCCACTTCCCTCCCCATATTCCAAGATTAAGATAGTATGAGGTGCTTTTTGTATAGGCTACTATCATTAAAAATTGTTAAAACGAATAGCTATTTGCAATTTGACAAAACACTGGTCCTCATTTTGGCGAATGCGAGGACGATATATGGCCTGTTGCATTTAGTTAGATGTCCGAAGTCACGATAATGTTTGAAAACCACTGGCTCGTAATTACAATAATTTAACACACGACAGTTGGATAGCCTACTTCATCATGTCCCCATGCCTACATTTTGTGAGTAGCATAGAGATTGTTAAAAACAATAAAGTATGGCTCTCCTCGCTTGGGACATCGAAAACTTATATTTTTAATAGACTACCGTCGAAGATGCTGACTTGTAAAGCCTCGATAACACGCTATCTCCTCTATCATCAGTCATGCCCCTTGATCAAAGTGGGGAATGAAATAAAAGTTTGAGAACCACTGGCTTAACAAGTTACCTGCAGTCCAGAACACATATCGGCAAATGTTTGTTTTCCAAAGTAAGAATTTCACTTCACCATGCACCTTCGACAATGAATAGCTCATTACACTTGTTAGGTACTGTTAAACGTAGGCCTACCTGGTATCATTACAAACATTATTCTGTGTCCTAAAACTGGCATATTTTATTGCATTGTGTCATGTAATTTCGTTGCAAAATCTAGAGAAATGTGTGAGGTGGTCAGCGGGGACAATTGAGATACACATTGGATTGTTATTATTTGAACATTCCACACTATCCACAGCTGTGGTAGGCCTATCAGGGGCAGGATGATTACTGTTAGCGCAGCCTTTATATAAAATTCTTCAACAGAAGGCCTCGAATGTTGTCTTGTTTGTGGAGCACTTTGCTTCGCTTCTGAAATCTCGGCTTCATTGAAAATGAGGGCTTCCCTCAATGACCCTCCGAGAATAAATAAAGGTTGAATGAATGAATGAATGAATGAATGAATGCCCAAAATAAAGGCCTGTGGTTTGCCCAGCCTACAGTAAATGACAGACCCGCCAGAATGTGCGTTATGATGCTTTTTTACACACTGCATGTTCTTAAATAACAATGATCATCAGTAATATTCGACCATTAATTTGGGTAAATGGGCAAGCGTGACCACCTTGATTGGCTGATTGGCTGATGATTGTAATGCAGGCATGATTCCAAACACCTCCCTTACGATGATGAGTGACAGGTGACAGGTCTCAGAATGCATGCGCTACACAAGGACTGAAGATGATGAATAACTGGGGCCGTAGGCTATTCACAAAGGCTTTTATCTTACTACTAGGAGTAGGCTACTCCTAAATCGCACTTAAAGATTTTAGATTAGAGTTTTCTCTTAAAAGTTATTCACAAAGCCTTTCAGACAACTCCTAAACTAGGAGTGAGTTTTCGTGGCTATGGATGACGTCATTACTCATGCACAAGCTTGACTGAAGTGACCACTTTGATTGGCTGACGATTGTAACGCGGGAATTCCAAACACCTCTCTTCCGATGATGAGTGACAGGTAACAGGTCGGAGAATGCGTGCGCTACACAAGTAGTGCGAAGGACGGAAGATGATTAATAACTGAATAAAAAGGCCTAGCCTAAATGAATAAAGAGTAAGGCAAAACAAACAGCCTAGTAGCCTAATGAAACATAGGCCTATGGATTGATGCAGTAGCCTACTTTTGCAACATTATTAAATTAATCTGTCACCATATGCCTAGGCTACGTTTGCAAAGAGGAGAACATTTTAATTTGATTCACAATGAAACGTTACATTTTATTTACATGTTAACAATGAGTAGTTTTGGTTGTTGTTGGTGGCGTTATTGCATCCCTTTTATGAATGCAAAATTGTTCCCTCGCGATTGGAAGCTCCTGTTGCGCATAGGCTACGCATTTCAAAATATCGCAACGTAAAATGCCATAAAAAAGCTGTTTATGAATAGGTCTTAGTGAGTTAGGAGTCCTCTCGACTTAAGCTTAGGAGTCCTAAAGTTAGGAGTGACACGCCCATTTTTTTTAGGAGTTGCTCCTAAATTCGTCAGTTAGGAGCTACTTTAAAATTCTTTGTGAATACGGCCCCTGAATAAAAAGACCTAGCCTAAATGAATCAAGGCAAAACAAATAGCCTAGTAGCCTGATAAAACGGATTGATGTAGTATCTTTGTAACATTATTAAATGATTCTGTTACTATGCCTACGTTTGCAAAAGAGAACATTTTAATTTGATTCACAATAATGTTACATTTAATTTACATGTTGACAATGATTAGCCTAGTTTTGGTTGTTGTTGGCGGCGTTATTGCATTTTAGTTATGCCTACAATGCAAAATTGCTTCCTCACGATTGGAAGCTCCTGTAGCTGCATAGGATTTCAAAACACAGCAAAATGCCGCAGGTTTGTGAATAGGTCTGTGAGTAAGGAGTCCTCTTGACTTCTTTTAAGCTGTCAGAGGTGGGACGGTGTGATTTGTTGGGGGCAGGGCCGGATTAACTGGGCACAAATGTCTGATGGCCCCCCTTCCCCCCAGCCAACGTGAATCGGGTGGTTAGTTAATAGGCCTATCGTAAAGATTTTTCCTGCCATCTAAGGCACGAGCGCATCTGTGAGGCCAAGGTAGCTCGTTTGTTTACAACTAACATTCCATTTAATTAAACTGCTTTATAGGCTATGCCGAAATAGTTTTCAACATTTTGAATATTAGTGTCGGGTGAATTGAAATGTTCTCAAAGTAGCCTTATGGCTGAAAGCTGCTTGGGATCCCCGTCAAGCAATATAACCATACAAACGCGCTTCCTGCACTCATTGTTTCAAAAGGAGTAATTTTGGCTTTGTCAGAACTGAAGAGCTGTGGACGGCACGGCACGGTATGCCCAACGATAATAAATTAACGCAACGCAACGCAACACAACACAGACCCCGCTTCTCTCACGGCAGTCACTGACATGAACGAAACACAGAACCCGCTTCTCTCACGGCAGTCACTGACGGTAACCTAGAATAAATGCATGGGGAAAAACACTTCCCCATGACAAAGACATCGTAAAACACTGAAAGTTAATATTTTGTCACTAGCAACATACATCTGTCCTTTGACAAATGTATTATGTTCCAAGTAGCCTATCGTGCATTCTGCTTCATAAAGTTGAACAAATACATTTGCTTATTTCACAGAAAAATATAAATAGCCAGTTAGGGTTTACAGTGCTGAGTTGGTAAGTTATGGTAGGCCAACTTGCAGTGAACATACAAACAGGGGAAATTCTTTCTCTTGTAGCTGAGTAGCCTCAGGTGTGCACGTAGACATAAGGCCGAACATGCAAGCCAATGAATCGCGGCTCTCCGCGACAATCATGCCGTTAAACTTAAATAGGTTAACATCACCTTCAAGCAAGGAAAACGATGATTTGAAGACATCTGTTTCGTTGGAAGGGCAAGGGGTAGCAACAGGGCAACACAGAGACAGGCCCGATGGCAGGGCTGTTATGAGAGTATTAAAATATGGGATATTCTACGGGAAAACATTAAAACGGCAAGACAGCGGGCAAAGTTAAAATACGTGATAAACACGGAAAAAGTTGTCATGCATTGTTTCGGTCCCCGTGCACAGGGATTATTTGTCATATTATTAATCACATATGATTATTTGTGAAATTGTGCAAACAGGCGCAACACATTTGAAAAGGAAGGACTGGTAGCATGCAAGCTCACGGGAAAGATTGATTCAAGAACGTTATCACAGTGTGTGGCTGTGGCGCGGGCAGAAGACAGCGACAATTGGCAGGGGAGGGTCATGTCTTTTTGAACAATTCTGTCGGAGGGTCATTGAGCAATTTCTAGCAGGCAAGAGAGGGTCATGCAACTTGCAACTGAAGCACTCAAAATTCCTCTGGTGGCCCCTTGAATAAATAACGAACAGTCCCTAGATTGCTGCTGGGCTATATGTCTTGGTTCATGTCTGTTAACAACTCATTGCCGTCAAACGCATAGCCTATCTCGCGGTTGCATCCATTACAAACAAACATGCAATGTGAACGTCTGGAATTGGGGAAAGCACTAAATGCTCTACTGAATAAGCACAAAGTCAAACCTTTAAATGAAAAACAGTCTTTAATAATCAAAAAAATAAAAATAAACCGCTAATGAAGTAAACTTGCACCATCAAAAATCGTTTATCGCCTCTAACTCTGTGATAACAGGACATAACAGGAAGGCATTTGGCTGAGCAACGGAGGTTAATATGCTCTATATTTTGTCCAAATTATGTCTGTCTATCATCGTTGCACTCGGAGAAAACCAGAATGTTTAATTTGTCCTGCGTTTCTTCTACGGCTGCAAACGGGATTCACTTGCAGTTAACCAAATATTTCTTTATTAGGGCAGGGCAGGCATATTTCTGGCTATTAAATTATTTCTAAACCAGTCTGCTAAAGTCTGTAGTGAAGTCTGTGTAGGGTTTTCCAGGCTCCATTTCTTTTTACGAGACACCCTGCTCACTTGAGCCATCTACCGGTTGTTTGGGTTGTTGCAGCCTCACTGGAAAAAATACAAATTAAAGTTGTGTGATACCATGATCCCATCAGCCTTGGACCGCGAAAGTGAAGCTAGCCAAGTCGAAGCACTGCCCACTGTAAAACCACTGGTCTTGTTTTGAAGTGCTATCAGTAGCCTAAATTGACATTTTGAAGAAACTTTTCCATTCTATTATTTTTTTCTTACATAAACCAGGGATTATAAAAGAGTCAGGGGTTTAGGGAAAAATGTAATGCACTATGACTTCACAAAATCTCACTTCAGCCAAACACCCAAAGTTGCCAACCCTGTATACTAGAAGAAGAATACAGCATAACATGAGGAGAGGGGAGGAGGGAAAAAAGCAACCCCCAGACTATGCTCCTATGGGGAGTACAGTGTGGGAACAGGAAAAAAGATTGCTTTTTCTGATTCTGATTGATTTACATCAATGTGATCAGTAGGGTTAACTGCTGTTCACACCAAAAACGATAACAGTAAAAAAGTATCGTCTTAGCTAATATGAATGACGACGTCCACACATAAACTAACAATAACAAAATGAAGAATTATATTGTTGGGGATTACTTTCAGAGTGATTTTTATGAATGGTAAAAAGCTGACAGCCAATCAGAATCCATCAAATTTTAGCCATTACATTCATCAACACGAGGAGAGACTTTCATTGTTGTTGGTCAGTGTGGATGCTTTTTTCCTTACAGTACAGTACTGAAAACCAGAAGGCCTAAAAACAAATATTTCATTTTGTATCATTTTAGGAAGAGAGCAGTTGGCTTCTACAAGGAATTACCTAACGTAAGTAGCACAGTAAAGTAAAGTATGAATTTCTATAACCAACATAATTGGTGCCCCCCTCTCTCCTAATCTAAAATTGAGCATTGATCATGTAATATGTAGGAAGATGTATTTAATTCAATTGAAGATTTGTCTTGCTATGTGAAAATATCTACACATGCAGATATAAATGTAATAATATCTGCATTTACATTTAGTCCAATACACAGCACAGCCATTCGTTTTAAATACAGATGAGGGTGAGAAAATATATAACTGTATCCTGCATAATGGTGCATTAGTGTAGGCCCAACAGCACAAAAACATTTTAGTTCAGTTACTGCATATGAAAACAATTAACATCAACATGTTTTTACTGAATACTGAACATATTCTAATTCATACGATCTTTCTCCTTCTTTATAAGACAACTGATTGTGCAATGTTCGGTAATAAAATCAGGCAGCCCAGCATGTCACTTGCTTCCGACAGAGAAGAGTGAAATTAGTGGGTCAGAAGCAGTCAGAAGATGGACCTTTGGAAAACGAGATGAGACTAAACCTACTAAAACCATCCTCATAGTTGGAGAAACAGGAACGGGGAAAACTACGCTTATCAACACCATGGTAAACTACATGTTAGGGGTGAAATGGGAGGACAGAGTTTGGTTTAAGATCTCGGAAAAAGATAAAAATAAATCCCAGACAGAATCTCAAACTACTGTCATCACTGTTTATGAGCTGTTTCTGGAAACATGTCCTTCATGTCTGAGAATTATTGACACTCCAGGATATGGAGCTACAGATGGATTTGAGTTTGATCAGCAGATTCCAAAGGATTTGCAAGTATTGTTCAGATCTGAAGATGGCATTCATGAAGTTGAAGCTGTGGGTCTTGTGGTGAAAGCAAGTCAGAATCGCCTTACTTTTTTTCAGCGTTATATCTTTGATGCCATTCTGTCACTGTTTGGTAAAGATATTGAGAAAAACATCGTAATTCTCTCCACACACTCGGATAGTGTGCCTACTGCCAACATCATCAATGCCCTCAAAGAAGCAGGAGTACCTTTTGCCATAGACGGAGAACCACTTATTTTCACATTCAACAACCGTCAAAGTGAGACCTATAAAGAGGACCAAGAAGATTTCTTCAAGTCGTGTTGGAATTTGGGGTACAAAAGTATGAAGACCTTCTTCAAGGTTCTGGAAGATTTTGAGACAACAGAACTAAAAATGACAGAGGGAGTGCTGAGAGAGCGCAAAAGACTAGAAGCCATTGTCTACAACCTACAGGATGCCATCAAGATGGAGGAACTGAAACAGAATATGCTTAAGCAGACTCAAAGAGCGTTAAAAAAAAACAAAAATAAAATTGGGAACAATGAAAACTTCACTTATGAAGTTGATGAGCCTTACAAAGATGTGGTCCCAATCAAGTCATCATGGTGGCATTTGACTAAATCAGCAATGTGCTGCACCGTCTGTGAGGAGAACTGCCACTACCCGGGCTGCTGGTGGGTGAAGGACCTTTCCTGGTGCAGCGTCATGAAAGATGGTCACTGCACTGTGTGTACAAACAAGTGCCCTGTCTCGGCCCATGTCAAGCAGAGGAAGATCTATGTGCCTAAAACCAGAAAGGCGATTAAGGTTGCCCATGATTTGATGCAGCAATATGAACAGCATGTGGATGCTAAAAAAGCACTTGAAAAAGAATTAAAGGACACAAAAGATAAGAAATTGAAGTTGTTGGAGGATGCCTACCAATGCATCATGGAACTGGAGAAGATCGCTTTGAAATTGGATTCTTTTTCCACCATTGATCAGCTGGATTTCTTGATTGAGAAGATGAGAGAGACAGGAGATGCTGAGAAAGTTAAGACATTGGAAAAACTAAGCAAGCAATATGAGGATTCATACAAAAAAAGAAGAGGTTATCTGAAGACTGGTCTTGACAAGATTTCAGGTAATTAGAATTCTGCTAATGTACATGATGCAGAAAATGTGAAAGGTGTGAATCTCTCATGTAAAAGACGATACGATTCGCATCTAGATACATGGGCACGATTCGATACAAGAAAAGATACATGTTTATAAAAAACGATTCAGTACGATTCGATGCGATTCAATGCAATTCGATACAGTTCAAGAATGGAAAGCATTCTGAAAGATCTTTTATAATTTGCTCAAGGTGCACATTCATTTTATATTAGCAATTATCATGGTCATGGTTGTCAATTAGGCAACAAAATGTGTGAATATGATTATATAAACTAAGGTTTGTTTCATATACTGTATTGAAATGAAAAAAGAATAGTCTACATTTCAGTCAAACACAGCAGCCAAACACAACATACAAATACATTTTTTATAGACTTTACAGATTTTATAGTTATATCTGATTGTTTTCATGGAGCTGTAGCCTTGTTGAGGTAAGACAATACCGAAATAAAATAAAACAGTGCTTAAGACACTCTTGGCCTTTTCTCATGTAGGCCTAGCCTACCCTACAAGAATAAAATAGGCCTACAAATCAATGAACTCTCTGGGCTTATTTTGTTCCAACAGTAGACCTATGCAGAAACCTAAAATGCCACAAGTCTGAGTGAATATGAACAAAATCATTGGCTAATAATTTATGCATCGTTTTAGCAGCAAGGGCCAAAGGAATGCTATAAGTGCTTAATTTCGCGCTGGATTTCGAAAAACAAAAGCCGACCGAGTGCAAGTTGTCACATGCTTAAGTTGCAATAGATGTATGGGTAATGAGGTCATTTGACAACTTTGGGCAATGAATGTAACCAAAATCGAACTGCATTACCCACAATTCCGTGCCACGTATAGTTTCAAAACCGGAAGTGGGATGAACGCGCTGCTTGGAACGTAAATGAGTCTGAGTGAGCAGAAAAGGTTGTGCACCGATTCATATCAAGTAAATCGATATAACGACCGGTTCATTTAAGTTTTTTTTTCGATACGGGGCTTCACGTATCGATGTAGCCGTATCTTACACGTTAAAAACGGATACCGATACGTATCGGTTAATCTTTACACCCCTAGTTGACATGGTTAAGGAATTACTATATTTTGAGACTGGCCAACAAAATATTCACAGATTAATTTACAATTCTATGAAAACATCAAACTGCTGCATTGCACTCCGATTACTTGGAAGGAAACACAATAATGTCAAGTACCATTCAACAGGCCTTATACATTAGAAAAGGACTGTTAATAAGTGTTGTCACTCCCTCAGGAAATACACAAAGCCTTGGTTCTGAATTACTGATGGTTTATTCTTCTTCTTTATCGTCCACCGTCAAACTGTTTAATTACAGTAACATGAAACGTATCACTCGGTTAAAAACACAATATAAACATAGTCACATACATACATACATACATACATACATACAATAAGGTACAACATACCTCGTTGGCTGCACACAACCATGAGGGAATGAAAGTCCCAAAGTGTCCATGTGATAATTACATAATTAAAATCCTCTTGGTATCGTGGTATGCCGGCGTGAACCACGAGTTAGCGTCTTAGGCCTACCGCATTTCACTGCCTAAGTGAGCTGTGCAACACATGCAAATGTCCGTGTGCAACATATCATCCATTGACCATTTGGCCAGCGTAATCAAACAATATACACATAACAATAAATCAAGATACACAATATAACATTACAAATCATAACAATGAAACAAAAAACATATGTGACAAATTAACCATGGCAGTTACAAGTGTCATCTCTAAATGTCATGCCAAGTTTAATTTAACACTTTCTTCTAAATAACGAGTATAAGTATATATATTCTTTTGATCTTGTGAGGGAAATTTGACGAGTGTGTGCACAAAAGAATAGGGAACTGTGAGTCAAATAAACTATCATCACATATCATTATACGGTATATAGATATTTATAGGTTTGATATAGCCTACTTTTCTTTCAGAGTGCTACAGTGCCAGCCGATCTCACGTCAGTGGCAAACCCACTCCAGAGGAAAGTCCCCCTTTTCCCCATATGGACAGCAGTGCAAATGCAAGGATTCAAAAGGGAAAAAAACACAGAAAGAGGAAAAAGAAAAGGAGTTAAAAAAAACTGCTTCCCATGTTCATGCAACCCTCATGCAATCCCTTGTCATGCCTCAAAACTGGGCCTTTTCTGTTGCTACCCCATGGGTCTGGAATAATCATCCGTCCCATATTAAATCCTGCTGCTCATTTTAAAACATGTTTTTCTTTAGCTTTTACTTCAGACTAAATATATGTTTTTTTTTCCTCTACCTTTATTGTATTTAGGATGTTTATTTTGTGTTTAATAATGTTGTTCTGTTAATTGAATTGAGTTAATTGAATTATGTTATATACATATGTGTTCTGCCTTTTAAAGTCCCCTGTGTAACATTTTCAGTTGTTAACAAAATCAACATTTCCCATTCATAAATGTGGCCCCATTCATGTTTAATTACCACCACCACTAACAATAGTAAAATGGTAACATTAGCTTTGATTCATCTGCAGAATATCCCTACATTCAGCAAAGTTATGAATCCATTTTCTACACATGTCCTCCTAACATTCTGACATTGAAATTGTATTTCTAACTAAATAAATAAAGAGAAAAATAACTTTGTGATCTGTCACTTTCTCAGCAAAGCTCTTGTGCACAGCCACTTGTTCTCAAAGGCTCTAGACCCAGAGACAGTTTTGCTAGAACAAGTAGACTACCACAAAGTTGCTGAATGTGTGTTATTTTAGGTTAGTTTGCAACAATATACAAGTTTAGCCAAAGTCCTTAGCTGCAGTGTTAATTTTGACAGCACATTCTGATTTAGTCTTAGTCTTTTGAATAACACACCATTTAGTTTTAGTCATCTGAAATCTTTTAGTCTTAGTTTAGTTTTATGGTGGCCTTACATTGTATGATTTTGGTCTGTTTTCACAGTCGGTGACTAAATTTCTAAAGTCGGACAGAAATCATGGGAGTTGTAAGGTGCCAATCTTAGCGCAGGGTTCCCGCGGGGTCTTAAAAAGCCTAAAATTCAGAACTTTAAATTTAAGGCCTTAAAACGTCTAAAAAACGGCCAGATTTTCATTCCGAGGTCTTAGAATTCATTTAGTCAGGTCTAAAAAGTATTTTACCATCGTTCCTTTCCAGAAACGCTGGCCGCAGGAAGTAGCAAAAAAGTATTGAGTCGTAGCTTGCAAAGCAGAGCTCTAGCGTCTTTGCTACCTTTGTAACAAAACCAGCAGAATGCTCAGAACATTGGTTCAGTGTGTTGTAGTTCGTTCTGGGGGATATTGGTGTTGGTACGTAGCCTACGCAGTGATAAATCTACAAATCCTGTGATAAATGCAATACCTGCCCGCAAAATAGCCTACATCTGCGTCTCCTCAGAACTTGTTAAAGTTCGGCTACGTGTGAAAAATGGGAAAGTGTAGGCCTACTTTCAACGAGACATGGCTAGATCCAGTGATGCCGCGTTACTCTATTTTGACCACTTTTTTTTTTTGTAGCGAGTCTAACGCGCTACTATTTCTAGCAATCAGATTAAAGTTACTTATCCAAGTCACTGTGCGTTAGGCCTACTATTTTTGTCATTTACCTTAGTAAAAGATATATTCTTAGTTTTTTTCTTGTCTCGGGGATTAACGCTCACGTTTTCAGCATGATGACGCAGCAACACAAACATAAACAACAATAGAGGGAGGAGAGAGATGCGCATTTTAGCTATAGGCTACAGTCATTATTTTGAGTTTGTGTCCGCTAAACATGATAACATTAAGGTACGTTGTACACTTTCGTGCTGGTGACAAAGTGCTGTCTAGCTAGACATCCCAAGTCTCCCGGTTCTGGGAGTCTCCCGATAGCGGCTTCCTGACGCCCGCAATTAGATAAAATCTCCCGGAAACTAGAACGAACAAGAGCGCATAAAGCCAGACCGAAATTAAAATCGCATGTGCATCTGAGTTTAGCGTGCACCGCGATGGAGAGGGAGAGAGAGAGGGTGGTATGCGTGTGTGCCTGAAGCACATCCAAGACAGAGAGCATCCTGGCCTGTTTTGCTAAATCAACCAATCAATTTTCA
Source organism: Alosa alosa (assembly GCF_017589495.1). NCBI lineage: Eukaryota > Metazoa > Chordata > Actinopteri > Clupeiformes > Clupeidae > Alosa > Alosa alosa. The sequence continues at coordinate 36,449,236 of NC_063190.1, forward strand.
GTGTAGGTGGGCTTTTATCTTTTTTCTCCCGAACTAAATTAATCAGTTCAGTGTATCTAGGAACAAGAGCGTCATGGCAGAGTCAGTGGCCCCCAAAAAGGAACATTTAAGACCCATTTCACATCAGACTACACAAAAGGGTACCCTTGTCTCATAAGAGTAAAACATAATGATAGTCTTGCACACTGCACTGTTTGTAGCATTGCCCATGGCTGCAAAAGACTTGTTGAGGTGAGTTTAACAAGTGTCATTTAATTTGCTATTATTCAGGCCTATACTAAATGTAAGCTGCGTTTATCCATTATGCCCCCAAACTATGGAACACCCTGCCTCTGTACATCAAGCAGGCGAGTTCAGTAAATATTTTTAAAAAAGATCTGAAAACATACCTGTACAGGAAAGCTTTTAGTTAACTCATCTTATCCTGTAGACTACATTTTCAGATTATTCTACATCTGCTACTATTGGAGGGCGCAGCCTGCCAGAAGCAGATGGGCTCCCCCTATTAAGTCAGGTTCTGCTCAAGGTTTCTTCCTGGAATATGGGAGTTTTTCCTTGCCACAGTTGCCATATAGCGTGCTTGTGGGGGTAAGAGGGTTAAGGCTGCCAGTCTTATGGCGTCATTTTCTATATTTTTGATATGTTGCTGAGTAAAACATAAACAGCAAAGAAAAAGTGATTGATAATGACTGACTGACTATTATTGTGTTACATGCTTCAAATGTAAAGCACTTTGAGCTGCATTCTGTGTATGAAAGGTGCTATACAAATAAAGCTTTATATTATTATTATTATTATTATTATTATTATTATTATTATTAAATGGCTAGTTGCCAAGGCTACATGAAAAGCCTTTTCTTTGCAAACACCGCACTCTCCCGTTTGTTCTCTTTTTGACAATGAAAAGCCCAAACTAGCAAAATCTACATATTCTATCATAACAATTTCTATCTATAGGCCTTCCTTATTTGGTGTACTGAATCTGAATCTGAATCTGAAAAAGGAGGCTAAAGGGCTACCTCCCTAAAATTACTTTTTTTCAGGTTCGGATGTCTGCATTGTTGACATTACTGTTAAAATTTCCAATTAAGTGAGTATTGGCAAAACCGGTTGTCATTTTTATGTTGAGGCGGTGGGGGGTGTTGTCGGCAGCTGCTGAAAGTAACTAATAAAGTAACTTGTAATCTAACTCAGTTACTTTACTGATTACTTGATTTTAAAAGTAACTAAGTTACTTTTTAAAGGAGTAATCAGATTACTTTTTCAAGGTAACTGTGGCAACACTGGCTAGATCACAGCGATGTCTGCTGTTGGTTACAAGTGGTACCCAGCTCCAGGTACGAGGCTCGCTGCAAACTTTACAAAAAAACTATTCAATTAGGGACTCTGGGTGTGAAGGTGCTGGAGTCACAAGCCAGAGCATGCAGATTACTCCGTGAGCAATTCAACAGAGAATAATGGAAGTGGATTTGGACGCATATTAATACTATATCTTTAGGAGGGCTTTTGATCATCTTTGGGTGGTTTCAGCTTCAGTGTCCACCCAAAACACACTTTCACACCCAGTTTCAACTCGTCTCATTTTTGACTTCCTTGCTGAAATCTATTCTATTTGAGGGCTAGTTTGTTTTAGATTATTTTCATTTTGGGCTTAAGGTTTAGGGCATTTGGGACGTGACAGATATTTTTCCTTAGTATACTACAAGTGAGCAATGTAAAAATCAGTTGGGTTGTAGACGTTGGGTGTGGAAGGTTACTAGTTTGATTGTTTTATCTGTAAATTAAAGGAACCGTATGTAAGAAAAATATTTCAATTAATCATAAAATGTCCCTGATATGTCACTAGACATTAAGAAATCAGGTTCATTTCAAATACTTATATCACTGACAACAGTAGTTCGGCCAGGATAGTCATTTAAAAAGTGAAGTTGCAGCCCTCAACTGATGTTGATGTTGTGTTTTGTCATGTCATGTTGTGTTTTTGGCCTGATCATACCCTCCACCTATCTACTAATCACAAAGTCAGTAGTGTTTAAGCCATCGGGTTGGCAACCTCGAGTCAGAGGGGAGGGAGGGATACACCGCTCTTCAGTATTTTTAAAGTGATTGCAGTACCAGTTTTGGCCACAATCTTACAAATGGTTCCTTTAATGCTTTTTCAACGACTTTTCAATGATTTTTTTCAAATTTCTTTGATTTGAATATTTTTTTTTGTCGTCGTGTAGGTCTTAAATTTCAATCTTTAGGGTCTTAAAATGTCTTAAAAAGGTCTTAAATTTGACTTATTGAAACCTGCAAGAACCCTGTAGCGGTTTTAAGTCAGTCGGAGTCAGTCTTTCTCTAGTTTTGCCATTACAACAATATCAAACATGTTTCAGTCGTGACTCATGCAAATAGTGACGTGAACTATATGAAAACCAATAGTGACCTCTCTCCAACACCAAACAGGAAGGGGCAAAGTAGGCGACAGCTGTAGCCTATATGATTATTTGTTATTCTTATAATATTTGTCATTTCTTATACATATTTAGTTGGCTTTTCAATGTGACAGAACAACTCTGTGGGGCAGTTCCAGCGTTATGGATGTGACAACTGGACTCATATTGGTAAACAAAATGCCTTAGAGTGGGGGCAACATTAGTATCAGTGAATTAATTTGCAGAACTTTTAATGCAACCTCTGTCCTCTGAATACTGAGAAATCCTCAAATTTCATATAATCAGTTTCATCCTAAGAATACATGGCATTTTATCAGCGTTATGGATGTGACGTGAAATGGACACACTTTTGTGAGAGATTACAGGTTTTCTACAAACTGTGAATTTTGAAGGAAACTGCCGAAACTATGATATTTGTACCATGAAGGAGACTTGAATGAACACAAAAAGTGTGTTTTTGAAACTATGCGTCATTTTCCGATGTGACGGTTTCACGTTATGGATGTGACGTGTCTGAACCAGTCCTCGACAAACTACATAAAACACATAATTAAGTAGTGAATTTTGATATGAAACAATTCAAATAGTAATCATGAAAAACTAGCGATGAAATTATTGCTTCCTCAGTGCCCACTATGATCTACAGGAAGAATCAGGACAACAAGTCATTTAAAATATAAAAAAGAAATTATTTTTTTTCTTTTACCGTCATCAATTTTGGTCAGTGATTCCCGGGTTACTGAAACACCAGTGAACATGAAACTTGGTGGCCACTCCCCTAAATAACTAGCCCTACCTGAACCGTTGCACCCAAGATGACAAAATATTTATGGTATGTTAGTCTCAAGAGCCCGCATGAACCTAACCCATACCCACTCATTTGTGATTTGCACACATAAAGTACATGCACGCGCACATGCACACACACGCACACACACACAGAGAGACAGAGTTGAAGCTGATTTCTTGGAGGGTGATCCAGCACGAGTGTGGAAAGGACTCCGAACCATCACTGGCTTTGAAAGAAAGTCCCCTCCTATGATGAATGTGAGTAAAGCCCTCCCTGATGAACTTAATGCTTTTTTATGCTTTCAAGCTTTGACATGAAAAACACAGACTATATTGGACTAGCTGCAGCATGTGAAGCAAATGAGGATGCACCTTTCTGTGTCTCTGAGGTCGATGTGAGCAATGCCTTTAGGAGGGTAAACTGTAGAAAAGCTACTGGACCGGATGGAATTTCTAACAGGGTTTTGAAATCCTCGCTGCTCAGTTAGCTCCTGTGTTCACTTATATCTTTAACACATCATTGGCTCAAGAGACAGTTCCTACTTGCCTCAAGCAGTCTGTTATTGTTCCAGTACCGAAAAACAAAAGTCCATCATGTCTGAATGACTACCGCCCAGTAGCCCTGGCGTCTACAGTGATGAAGTGTTTTGAGAAGCTTGTGAAAAACATTATCTGCTCATCCCTCCCCTGCCTCCTTGACCCCCTCAATTTGCTTACAGAGCCAACAGGTCTACAGAGGATGCCATCTCAAACCTCATGCACACCACCTTAACTCACCTGGAGGAGGGAATGGGAATTATGTGAGGATGCTGTTCATTGACTTTAGTTCAGCATTCAACACGATAGTACCTCTCACCTTGGTCACAAAGATGAAGGCCTTAGGACTGAACACCACCCTGTGTCACTGGATATTTGACTTCCTCACCAACTGTTCACAAGTGGTTAGAGTGGGGGTCTGACATCTGACTCATTAACCATCAGCACTGGTGCTCCCCAAGGCTGTGTTTTGAGTCCACTGCTGTACAACATCTACACACATGACTGCAAAGCCAACAGTAGTCATACCCCTCCATCATCAAGTTTGCAGATGACACAGTGATCTTGGGCCTGATTAGTAACAACAATGAACAGTTCTACTTGGATCAGGTTGATGAGGTGGCACAGTGGTGTCAATCTAACAGCTTGACACTGAATATCAATAAAACCAAGGAAATGGTAGTGGATTACAGAAGGCAGCAGCAGAACTACAGTTACACCCCACTAATGATCAGCGGGCAACCTGTAGAGAGAGTCACAAGTTTTAAATACCTTGGTGTCCACATTACTGAAGACTTAACATGGACTGTTAACACTCAATATGTTCTGAAGAAGTCCAGACAACGACTCTACTTCCTTCGTCAGCTAAGAAAATTCAAAGTTTCTACATCCATCATGAAGGCCTTCTACACTTAAACGGTTGAGTGTGTTCTGGTAGCATCATCACCTGGTATGGGAACTCCACACTCAGCTGAATGTACTATAAGAACTCAACTCCCTGCTCTACAAGATATCTATTCCAGAAGAGTACTCCTAAGAGCCCAAAAGATTCTGAAGGACTCCTCATCCTAACAATGGATTATTCCTACCACTGAAATCAAGAAGACGCCTATGTAGTCACAAAGCCAGAACTGAGAGACTCAGAAGTTTTTATCCCCAGGCCATCCGAACTCACACTATACCGACTTTGCACACATTCACTCCTCAGCACTCTCAAACATTTCCCAACTCTGAACTCACACTATACTGACTTTGCACTCATTCACTCTCAGCACTCATGACCCCCCCCCACACACACACAACTTTTACATCCCTCTCCCTTTTATTTATTTTCTTATTTCATCATACGTCAACACACACACACATGACTTTCTCCAACTTTTGCACATCTCCATAGAACTTATTTATTATTTTTGATTTCTCCTCCATCCTCCATGTCCTTGATTGCCTAGCCTTGTATACACACACACACACACATGCACACACACACAAAAGACAGGCAAGCACACACACACACACCACGAATGCAGACAGATAAAACACAGGCACGCATGTGGGCATGCAAACACACGCACACACACAAAGACAGGCAAGCACACACACACGAATGCAGACAGATAAAACACAGACGCGCATGTGGGCATGCAAACACACGCACACACACACACCACACACTCTTATAAATAAAAGCAAACACACATATGCACACACTCCGTCACGGCCCACAGACTCAGGACAGGGAGGTAGAGTTCAAACAAGATAGTTTATTTACAAAGGAAAACCAGGAAATGGGTTGTCAAACCCAGGTCGGGATCGAACAGAAGTTCCACTGGAAACAGTAGGCCAAGGAGGGTCCAAAACACAGAGGATCAGCAAACTTAACGGAAGAAGTCCCAAAACACAGAAGATCGACTTAACTACAGTAGATCCGAATCTGGAGGTGACTCGTGGGGTCGGACCAGGAGGACGCTGGAACAGGCGAGGGGAATCCAGGAGGCGTATTCCTTGTGAGTCAGGCTGGTGGATCGCACCTTGGTGTCATCCCTGACGAGGCCAGACCAAGACTGAGGGGAGACTGGGGTTTAAGTAGGGAGTGAGGCTGATTGGGAACAGGTGCAGGTCATTAGTAAACTGGGGAGTGTGAACGAGTGAGGGGAGCTTCAGGAGAGTGAGCAGTGGGTGTGGCTGGAACCGAACCTGGTGTGACTGTGACACACTCATTTACATGCACATGAGTTGGAGGAGTAGGAGATGGAGACAAATTGACAAGCGTGATTTATTTTTGCGAAGAGAATATGCAGGACTGAGAGGCGGTCATATTTCGTACCGCTATGCTGCCCTTACTCATGTTACTCTGTGGGTATTAGCTACAGAGGACCTGACACTTCAAATGCTGTCATATCGCGTCACATTTAAAATTAAACTGTGTTAATCAGACGTGAACGGCAGGCTGAACAGATCTGCAACAGAAGGAGGTTGCTATGTTAACTCCAGCTGCAAAGTCAGCCATCTTCACCAGCTAACACGATAATCCAGTTACTGTACAACATTAGTATGACAGTTACAGGAAGATAATCGCTCAGATTTTCGTTATTAGGCCACTTGAAAATAGGCTATGGCTAGGCTAATCACTGGAGGTATTTTAATATTATGTTTGTTTTGCTAATGGTTAGGCAAGTCCTCCCTGTGGTTTTGATCAACCTAATAATCTTTGAAATGTCAGTTGTAAACACTAAGTTGAAATGCGTTGAAACTGACATGCCACCAGAACAGAGTTTCCCCTGCCGTTCACCCTGTTAGGAGTTATTGAACCACTGAAATGATTTTGGAAACATTATGTTAAGGTACAAAAAACTCCTTGGTGTTTGTAGCAGCCGATAACGTAATAACAGCCAATAATGTAACAATGGCCAATAATGTAATAATTTTAATGCAACAAAGCAAATAATGTAAGAATTTGCCAATAATGTAATAAAATGTCTGAACCAATAACGTAATAACTTTTTGCCAATGATGTAGTAAGCTATCACATTATCGGCTGGGTTAAGAACATTTTTTTTTAAATGTAATAACTGCAGCCAGTAATGTAATAATCACCTTATTGGAGGCCAAGAGGCAAAGGCACCCATAGTGTTTCAACCTTTTCTTTCTATCATTGTTATTTGTAGTATTATGCATCTTTCTTCTGCCATGGGAGTCTATGGCAGCCCATAGAACTGTCTGGTAGAAAGTTTTGAAATTTGGCACACTGATTCAAGACAGTCACATGATTTATTTTCTTGCTTCAAATGTTCGATATAAAAGTATCGAGATGCCATGTGTTGTGTTTTGTGTCCACTCTGGTGTCAGAAGAGGCTCCCGTGACACAGTTGAGATCGATTCTCCATGTGTGTGTGTGTGTGTGTGTGTGTGTGTGTGTGTGTGTGTGTGTGTGCTTGTCTTATGTCTTTGAGGCTCCTACAGCCCAAAAGAGGAACCTTATCAGCGTAAAGGCCTATTCACACCAAGAACAATAACGATAACTAAACAAAGCACCTAATCAGCGTAAAGGCCTATTCACACCAAGAACAATAACGATAACTAAACAAAGCACCTAATCAGCGTAAAGGCCTATTCACACCAAGAACAATAACGATAACTAAACAAATATCATTACACAAGGAGAGACTTTGTTTATCGTTGTTCAGTGTGAACACTTTTATCGTTGTGGTTTATAGTTATCGTTATTGTTCTTGGTGTGAATAGGCCTTAATTGTCTAATGCGACAAATGCGAGCCTTTTTCAACGGGCTCCGGATCCACAAGAGGGTTTACTTGATGGAGAGAATCTCTCTCTGTAGGTTGAAATCAATGAACTGGAGTTTAGAGATGGTGAAAGTAGACTAAATGAGAGTTCTTTGGTTATGTCCGTTAACTCTTGGTTTTCTTATTTTATTTATGCAATGGTGACCTTGCTCATGGGGAGATTCTCAACCTCATTTGCACAGGTCAGTCCTTTTCTAAAGATTGTGAAGAGGTCAAGAGGTCCTGTGTACAGACTCCTGTTTGGTACCAGGGTTTTGATGATTCATCCTTCGGAGGTTAGACCACGGACCAATGAGTCCGGCCTCTGAAGAGATTTATATCCCTAAACAGATTTCCGTATCCTCGCGTGCATGAAGTGCTATCAGACCAGCACAGGCCTGGGAACTTTGTTCAACAAACAGTACATTTGACAACAGAGTTCAGTTGTGTTTTTTGTCTGCTCCAGAGCATAAGACTTTCCTTCTTAAATGCCTAGCTGAGTTCGCTACTCCTGTGTATATCAGTGCATTGTGCAGTAAATGTTTGCCCATAAATAGTGTCTTAGAAAGTAAGCCCTCAAACGGACAACTTACCCAAATGGAGTCCCCTTTAAAAATGCAAACAAGGTGTTCGATGTTCTCAGCAACACAGGGGAGGTAAAAAGACACGAAAAAGAGCTCTAAGCAACAAACCCCTAACCAAAGGTTTTGACTTTATTAAGTACAAGAAAAATAAAAGAAAGAAAAAATCGGCCCTGGCTGGGGCACCTGCGTCGCCGGCGACCGGGTTATTAACCCTTTCGGGAGCTGAATAAATGGTGCAATGTTCATATAAACTTTGGGTAGAGCCAATAAATAAAGACAGAGAGGGTGTTTACTGTATGGTCATGGTTTTAAGCTATTTGGAAGAGCTAAGTACTGTGCCATAGAAGTGTGACACTTTATTTCCAGTAAATAAACCTCAAATGAAGTGATATCATTTATTACATTATTGGCTGCAGTTAACACATTTTTGTTTTTATCACCCCAACCAACCTGCCATTTCATTGTGTGTCTGTACCTGTACTCTTAACACAGCAATAAAATCTAATCTAATCGAAGGATAAATATATACAACCAAGAACGTTATTACATTTCATTGGTTCAGAAATGTTATTGCATGGTTTTTAAGCTATTTGGAGAAAACTATTATTACAAAAGTACCGCTTTATTTCACAAATCCTCAAATGAAGTGATATCATTTATTACATTATTGGCTGCATGAGTACTGGGTTAGCTGGACAGGAAGGCACATGCATGTAAAAAGTGCGTTGAGTCCTGGACAGGAAGACTTTATGCACCAGAATCTGCTCCATAGCTTTTTTTTAATGGTAGGCTATATCACCACGTGTGATGTTTCGGGCCCTCACCTTTCATCAGATGAGTTGGTCAGAAATTGTATTACATTATTGGTAAATTATTACATTACTGGCTTTATTACAATAAAATTATTACGTTGTTGGTCGTTATTACATTATTGGATGTTATAACATTATCGGCTGCTACAGTGTTGCTTTACAGTAATGGACAATGCTCTGTCCAGTTCTATACAATCTATGATTTATGTGTATTTCTCAGATTATGTAGAACGCCCTTCAGGCAAGGTGAGTGTCTCTTACTCAAGGAATGTTAGGGGTTGTGAAACAGAAACAAAAATATTCAACTGGAATATGACAAACATGTAATTGTGATTCAATCTCACACCTGTCATGATTGTATGGATTAGGTAGACGATAGGTAGACAATAGTGAGGCAGGATGTAGCTGAGACAGACTGTGTACTACTGTTTTTGGCCTCATCATGAATGTGATATAAAAATGTTACATTAATCACAGCCAATTTGCTCCATTGTTATTATTAATTTTCAACACTCCTCTTTTTTCTCTTGAACGTACTTAATTGCTTGGTGTCCGTGGTCATTGTCAGGCCTCCAGAAGGCTGTACATCTGCTGGATTGGAGGCAGCATTATCACTAAAATATGCCATAATCAATCATTAAAAAGGAAACATTATAGCTTAAATATAAAACACAAGTGTGTACCCAAAGCTGTCATTCTGTGGGATTTAAATATAAAACATTACAACAGTACCCAAGGCTGTCATTCTGTGGGGTTTAATAATATAAAACATTGGGTAACACTTTATTTGAAGGGGTCTACATAAGGGTGACATGTAACCGTCATAAGAATGACTTGACACATGTCATGTACATTAATGACACATTATTGATGTTTATGACTGTTGTCATAATGTGTCATTCAGTTTTTGGAATGTCAAGTTGACATTGTTTTGGTGTCATCATCATGACAACTTAACATTATGACATTATTTGATGGGTCTTTGTCATGACAACTTGACATTAGCCAAGAAAATATAACCTGTTTACAATATTGTCATGACGACTTGACATAGCCAAGAAAGAAATGCAAGGTGTTTGGCATGATATTGTCATGACAACTTGACATATAACTGTTTGGCCTGACTTATCTTCTAGGTTTGTAAAGTGAAGGGCCTGAACAATTGACTGTCATGACACCATTATAATTGTGTCATGAATACTTTCCTTGACCTCAACTACAGTGGTACAGTTTTGACTTGTCATTAAGCTGTCACAAAGAACTATTACACATCAAAATAGTTTCCTGACAGTGTCATGAATTGTCATGACAACTTGACATAATTGTTTAATTTTTACATGAACAAGTTCATATAACTGTGTTTTGGCCTGACTTATCTTCTAGGTTTGTGAAGTGATGGGCCTGAACAATTGGCTGTCATGGCGCCATTATAAATTGGTCATGAATACTTTTCTTGACCTCAACTACAGTGGTACAGTTTTGACTTGTCATTAAGCTGTCACAAAGAACTATTACACATCAAAATAGTTTCCTGACAGTGTCATGAATTGTCATGACAACTTGACATAATTGTTTAATTATTACATGAACAAGTTCATATAACTGTGTTTGGCCTGACTTATCTTCTAGGTTTGTGAAGTGATGGGCCTGAACAATTGGCTGTCATGACGCCATTATAAATTGGTCATGAATACTTTTCTTGACCTCAACTACAGTGGTACAGTTTTGACTTGTCATTAAGCTGTCACAAAGAACTATTACACACCAAAATAGTTTCCTGACAGTGTCATGAATACTTACCTTTGACCTAAAGTACAGTGAACCATCTGAGATGTTTCGTGAACATGTCATTAAGTGCCATTACATTATCATGTAGGTCATATTTCTGTACATTTTACATTTCTGGAACATTGAGTCTAATTTCAACTACTGTATAATGACAACAAATACCATACTCAGTCATGACTTAAGAGTTTATTTCAGCAATGCATTTTGCAAAACCATAATACATGGACATGTTACCATGCTAGCTAACCTAACTGTGCATGTGGAACATGCATTAAACTATTCACATACTGGTCTTTAAGCACCATTTCATTGCCATCATTTCTGCAGCCTTTTCAAATCATGCACGAGTCTACCCAACACACCATTACGATGACGGATTCTTAACCAGTAGTACCATTCAATCATTTTAAGGTGTGTTTTGAGGGACTGAGGGGTTCGATGCCCCCTGAGACGTCATATTTGTCTGTGTAAGGGGCACTTATTTTAATGTAGAGTGAAGCGCTGCCTTGCTAAGGAACTTTTCACAAGAGGAGTAGACAAATGAAAGTACCAAAATAGTTTACCCAGAACATATAGCCGGCATTTATTAAACATCAAATATCAAACAGTACGACCTTGTTTCTCTTTTCTGTCCTTTTAGTTGTGAAAATCAGTATTTCTCTTAGTTTTCAACCTTTTTACACAAGTTGAGAAAAATATAAAGTAAAATGACCTCAGAGCTTTGATAAAATAACCCCAAAATAATAAACCAAAGTCCATCTACCCGGGTAGTATGCTTTTTTTTAAGTGGTGAGATCTCGCGCTTATCTGTAGGCTACGATGAAATGAAGAAATATTGAGTAGAAGCAGTTCATGTTGCAGGCAAGATGATCATTCGCGCCCTCTGCTCTTCTGCCTCCCTTGTCCAATGGCAAATTTGTCCAATGGAACACTCTGCATAGCAACAACCTGCATAGCAGGGCAACAATTCAATACAATTACTCTCTCGATACATTTTAGCTGGAAATATAACTCATATTCATGAACTGTAGTAGCTTATTCTTATTTTTAATCTATACATTCACTACAAAGCCTACATGAAACTTCAGCACTAGCATATCACGTTGTAACATGGCTTCAACATAGCATGAATTAGCACTTCAAATCATTAAACTCATGTTCAGCTTATGCAGTACCATCAATGCATTTCCACACAATGCATTAAACAACTGAGTTATATGGAAGCATATGGGTAGCTTTATTCAAATGAGAATGCATTCTCAATATGCAATTCAAAAAGACATTACATTATGCAATTTAATATTGCAATTTGCAATAATTTCCAACAAATTATATTTTAATCTGCAAAGTGACAATGAAATCCTAAAATCAATTCCAATAATTTTGGTTAAAAAATAGAATAAACATGGATTGAATTGCATTCCATTTTGCCATGGTACTTGTCTCAAAATTCAAATGGCAATTAATTTTGCATTTCAATTTTCAATATTCAGTTTCATCATTTAACTGTCAATTCGTTTTGCAATTTAATATTTAAAGTGCTATGTAGGATTGCATTGACAAAACTGTCAATGCCAGCCTGAAAACATTTTGGATTATTTTGGGCAAAACATTTTGCCATCGTTTTGAGGCATTGGCAATTGCATAATGTAATGTCTTTTTGAATTGCATATTGCAGATTGCATTCTCATTTGAAGAAAGCTACCCATATGCTTCCATAGAGTTACAGCAAAATAAAACTTTTACGTGCTTAACTCATTAAACACATCTCTCACGCCATGTCTGCTACTAACATAAATGATGAACACGTGTAAAACACTCACCGGAGAAAACTCATACAAGTAAGTAAACTCCTTGTCGTAATTTCGACCCTTTGCTGTTATTCCTTCCTTAGAAGTAGGTTTGGTGGGAAAACCCCTTTTAACTAGCTCTTCAATGTGATTTTTAACTTTTCTTCTCAGTGTGGAAAATCTAAATATGGCTTCAGCTCACTATCGTTCTGCTGTCCTTCTGCTGTTTGCGATTTCTGTCTTCTTCTCTAAGAATCAGTGTAGCAGTTTCCCCTCTATGCAGCGCCACCACTGCCACCTACTGGACAAATACGGTGTGCAGGGAAAACATAACTAAAAAGTAAGAAATTAGATTATTAAACTAGAATAATGTAATCCTATTAGTAGGCTATTTTCGAGTGGGTTACATCTGACTGCAATGCACCTTCAATATGTTGAGTAGCCTATATCTAATTTATAATGGTGTCATGACAGCCAATTGTTCAGGTTCATCACTTCACAAACCTAGAAGATAAATCAGGCCAAACACAGTTATATGTCAATTTTGCATTTCTTTCTTGGCTAATGTCACGTTGTCATGACAACGGTTTACATTTTCTTGGCTAATGTCAAGTTGTCATGACAGATACACCCTCAAATAATGTCATCTTGCCTAATGTCAAGTTGTTATAATCATGACACCCAAACAATGTCAACTTGACATTCCAAAAACCGAATGACACTTAATGACAACAGTCATAAACATCAATACTATGTCATTAATGTGCATGACATGTGTCATGACATTCTTATGACGGTTACATGTCACCCTTGTGTATACCCCTTCAAATAAAGTGTTACCAAACATTGCAACAGTACCCAAGGCTGTCATTCTGTGGGGTTTAATAATATAAAACATTGCAACAGTACCCAAGGCTGTCATTCTGTGGGGTTTAATAATATAAAACATTGCAACAGTACCCAAGGCTGTCGTCCTGGGTTTGTGACTCCATAGTCTCCTTCCTTCCACTCCACAATACCACAATGATGGTTAACTGCACAAGGTGAGACACCAGAGAAGCACTGACATTTTTTCAGATCAATCGGTATTAGTTGCACTACAGTATGCATGAATGAATAATAATATTATAAGCTTATTATTATTTGCAAATGAAAAAACACCTCATATCAGTTTTAGCACAGTTTAGCTCAGTGGTAGCACAACACAGAGAGGAACTTTCTCTTTCAGGTTGGACAGTAATTGATAAAGTTTCAAGTGCCTGTGCATTATATAAAGAAGCATCTGCATTAGGAGTTGCATTAGGCATTTACAGTTTTTGCCCATTGCTTGAACACTTTTTGCAAAACTCGGCTCATTGTGTCAGAACTTTACACACCAGCACACAAAATATACCACTGGGAAATAAGCCATTCACATCTATGTCGAATTGAAACACTGCTATCAAAACCTAACAATCCTTTGTCAAAATGTCACTCTGATGACAAAATGATACACTTGCATCATGTGAATGCACTTTCAGATTAGCAGCAACACACTGGTGTACTAGTGTACTTAAAACACTGCAGTCTTTCATTTTCACTGCTTTTATTCAGTTCATCAGTTAGCATTCTGTGAAGCTCAATATAACACTTACAGGTTTTGTTATTTTTTTCCAAATAAAGTTTTGACAAAAAACAAAAATGAAAGTACTGAAAGGTTACAAATGACATCAACATAAAGACATTACTGTAAAACAGGCTTAGATGTGGTGGACTCTCTGCCCAGCTTCTCTCATTGTCAGGCCATGACTTATCACATGATCCACATGATTAGAGTTTCTCTAATATCATCTGAAATATTGTTCTGTGCATAGCCTCTTCGACCACCTCCTACTCCTCTCTCTCTCTCTCTTCCTCTTCCTCTACCTCTAGCTCTCCCTGCCTCCATGCTTGCAAAGTTCTCAAAATGGCTCAACTGAGGCCTGTTTGTGGCTGGCTGATTGGTGTTCAGTTTTGTAAATAAGTATTTTCACATGTGTGTCTAAGTGTTTTCAATCACCCAATGTGTTTTGTATTTTGAATAGATGTGTTGTCCCAATGGGACCATGATATTTCATTTATGAACGAAGTGTCTTATGCATGAAATAGTGTGTAGTGTGCAGGAGCAAGTGTGTTGCAGAATTGCACCTAAAGTGCAAAGCAGCGCTTTTGTTTAAGGTATGACACTGTGTTTAAGGTATGGATACACTGTGTTTAAGGTGTTTAAGGATACACTGTGTTTTAAGGTATGGATACACTGTGTTTAAGGTATGACATTGTGTTTAAGGTATGGTTACACTGTGTTTAAGGTATGGATACACTGTGTTTAAGGTATGACACTGTGTTTAAGGTATGGTTACACTGTGTTTAAGGTATGGATACACTGTGTTTAAGGTATGACACTGTGTTTAAGGTATGGATACATTGTGTTTAAGGTATGGTTACACTGTGTTTAAGGTAGAGTAACAAAAGCTTCATGTTGTGTTACTTTGGTCTAAGCATGTGTCTAGTGTTCAAGCAATGGGCAAAAACTGTAAATTGCAAATATGTGTCACATATCGTGTTACCATCATAATATTCTATAAATACATATTGTTAAATCTTTTGAACATGTTTTTTTTCTGAGAATACTGAAATAAAATCTGTAGATTTTACAGTATCACGTAGGCTACACGTAAATGGTCTTATCAGGGCATCTTCAAATGCATTTCATCACAGCTATCTCAGTTCTGTAAAGAGTAAGTCTAAAAGTAACTGAGATTGTTTAGTCCATACCTTTATCTGAAAAGAGGCGAAGTAATGCGTTTGTGTTCATCAAAGCACAGATTTATGTGATGCTCCTCCCTAGCAGGTAGGAATCCTCTGGCACGGGTTCTTACCCCACGCTTCGCAAGCAATGCAGTTGGCCATTGGGACAAAGTGTGGGCGGTTTCAAATGCGTTCACTACTATCTATATGATAAATCATAACATTCATTCCTCTGTGCCATATTGTGTTATGATGAATGTCTCAGACCTCAAATGTATATAGAAAACATACATATATATTTATATAAGATAAGTGTGCGTGTGTGTGTGTGTGTGTGAAAGAGGCCAGAGACGTCTGAGGGTGTAGTGACCTTTGACAGGTCATAAAAATATGGTTACATGGCAAGATAACAGTGCTGTCAATCACAGTGTTTCTTAACAGGAGGGACCAGGGGCCTGGTTCCCGATAACGCTCACTCTTAGTGAGATAAGAAGACTTCAAAGGTAAACTTTACCAAAGTTGTTTACCTTTTTCGTCATGGTTCCCGAATTGTACCTTAGAAGTCTTCTCACAAAGCATTATGAAAGACTGCGGAAAACTGCGGAAGACTCTAGTAACATTCACGCTACTTCAACATGGATGAAATTATTAATAGCTTACAATGATAAAAAGTAGAAATTAAATCTTCTACCCTTAATTAACAACGTTTTCTCAAGGTCTGTAGGGGGTAGTGATCCACAATCTGCCAGCATGACCAGCTATTACTCCTTAACACCTTTACCCGTTACGCCTTAACACCTTCACCCGTTACGTACCCGTTACTCCTTAACACCTTCACCCGTTACGTACCCGTTACTCCTTAACACCTTTACCCGTTATGTACCCGTTACTCCTTAACACCTTCACCTGTTACGTACCCGTTACTCCTTAACACCGTTACCCGTTATATACCCGTTACTCCTTAACACCTTTACCCGTTATGTACCCGTTACTCCTTAACACCTTTACCCGTTATGTACCCGTTACTCCTTACCGTGCTCCAAAACGTGTTACTCCTTAACACCTTTACCCGTTATGTACCCGTTACTCCTTAACACCTTCACCCGTTACGTACCCGTTACTCCTTAACACCTTTACCCGTTATGTACCGTTACTCGTTAACACCTTTACCCGTTATGTACCCGTTATCCTTAACACCTTTTGCCCGTTATGTACCGTTACTCCTTAACACCTTTAACAACACCTTTACCCGTTATGTACCCGTTACTCCTTAACACCTTTACCCGTTATGTACCCGTTACTCCTTAACACCTTTACCCGTTACTCCCTAACACCTTTACCCGTTATGTACCCGTTACTCCTTAACACCTTTACCCGTTACTCCCTAACACCTTTACCCGTTATGTACCCGTTACTCCCTAACACCTTTACCCGTTATGTACCCGTTACTCCTTAACACCTTTACCCGTTATGTACCCGTTACTCCTTAACACCTTTACCCGTTATGTACCGTTACTCCTTAACACCTTTACCCGTTACTCCCTAACACCTTTACCCGTTATGTACCCGTTACTCCTTAACACCTTTACCTGTTATGTACACGTTACTCCTTAACACCTTAACCCGTTATGTACCCGTTACTCCATCCTTCATTACTCCATATCAACAACTTATTTGAATAAAAGTATTAAATTGATTTTTTTTATCACAGCTGATTGACCAGCAGTCTCAATTACATTTTTTTTCCAATTGATAAACATGAAACATGAAACAACTTTAAACATTTTATTCTCTATCTCTAAGCTGAATACTATTGTATGTTCAGAAAGGCTAACTGCCAAGTGACCTTACCGTGCTCCCAAACGTCTCCTGCAGCACGGGATCGGTACGGGCTGACAGTAGATGTGTGTATTATTGCACTAGGGGGTGGAAGGGTTGGTACAGGCTGAGGGCATTTTCATAAACTGTTGTACACACTTAAATTTCTGCAATAAAAATAAAAATAAATGCTGATCCAAAAAGACAGGCAGTTAAAATGATAACCTTATAATGGTAACCTATAAAAACATTTAGATTAACATTGCAAGATATTGGCATTTTCAAAGCTCTGTGATCTAGCATACCCTTTAGATTAAGTCATATTACGTTAACTTCATTCGTAATCTCTTAATCTTTTTCCACATCCCCGTCCATTTACCTTTGCAAAGGAACTGTCCTCACTCGGGATCCAGAGATGCAGAAGGAAAAGGGGGAACGAACCACCGTCACACTTTCTGGAGAAATATTATTTGGTCACCGCTATTCTGAGATCTAGCTCCCACTGACTTCTATTCAACACATCAAAACAATACTTCGAAAATGTGCTCAATCTAACGCTGCTGACTTATGCCAGCAACCATTTCACTTTGATAATAAACTACATTTTGGTATAAAATATATACATCAAGGATAACAGAATTTGGCTTAAGCAATGTGGAGAAATCTTATTAAAAGTGGCAGCCCCTAACACTGTCCTTTGCTCAAATAGATGGCTATCTTATGTTGAATGTCAGAGTAATTACATTCAAAAATGTACCTTAATATTAGGCTACATCACAATTTATAAAGGAATGAAGTTTTAAAAGAACAACACCAGATGGATTAGACAAACAATTTGTAAGGAACAAAAAGATTGTCTACCGTAATTTCCTGTTAAATGAAATATGTCATGGCGCTATTGCGCTGCACGGCCACCAGATGACGGCATTTCACTGCTTGCATACACCCAAATAAGGCCCGAAGTGCAGTGTCGCCATCTGGTGGCCATGAAATATTTAACGTGGCCCATTATATTAATTAAAAAAGCGGTCGTCGAATCATTTTACTTTTAAGTTTACTTAAGGCGAATAGACTCTACCTGCTTCTGCACTGTTCATTCAGGGAGAATCCAGTTGTAGGGGGAGACACCATCCGTCTGCCAAATCCCATCCCATAACAATCCACATGTTACACAGAGAAGCACAAAGTAGACTCTATAGTTCTTCAAATAGGTTCTATAACGCTTGCCCCTGAGGGTTAACATATGCCTATATTATGTAGATCTAACATATATACATACATACATACATACATACATAGGCCTACATACATACATACATACATACATACATACATACAAACATACATACATACATACATACATAGGCCTACATACATATTTGTTGTATAAGCAACTAAGAAAATGTTCTGTTCATTCATACAAAAGGAGCACTGAAAATCAGATAATTGATAAGTTAGAGAGAGTGATATTAGGTGATCAGATATGACTGACGGACCTGTTTTGCATGTTTTAAGTTTCACCAGAGGGCAGTGTAAGCGGAAGTGATGTCACTAACGGATCAGGAAGTTATGTTGGAATTTGAGAGCGCCTTTACTTTGTAGACAACGCTGAGTGGAGAGACTGCTGACTTCACACTATCAAAAAGGTAGAAAGGCCAATGCTTTTATTTTTTATTTCAGCCATAGTAAAGTTAGTAGTTGTGTTGATCAGTTATATGGCAACTTGTTTGTCTTCTGTCTGTGTTGTAAGAATTCTTATAAGTGTGTAATTTGAATGAGATCATTTGTAGCTAGTTAACGTTAGCTGCAGCCACCGGTAACGTTATCTAGCTAGAAGCTATCTGGAAATGCCTCCAACTCCATGGCTGCAGCTGTTCTTTTTGTTAGCTAGCTGTATGGCTAACTAAGCGTTGTTACACTCCTATAACTAAATGTATCTTTTTAGATAGTGTAATATAACGCCAGTCCCTCTGCAAGTGGAGGCCACTGTTTGCAAATGTACTAATTCTAGGAATGTGGTATCAGCTTGTGATTGAACAGTCAGTTCAGTGTGTCCTAGCGATTTGGCGCGCAGTTTCAATCGTATCAGCTAGCTTAACATTAACGTTACTCCTTGGAACTTAATGGTCGTGGTTAGCATACTTCAACCTGATGGTATTGGTTCGCGTCCCAGCCTAAGCTTAACGTTGCCAGTTTTGTACGCACATTTAGCATCGCTGCATTTTCCGTTTGGAAAGTTAATATTATTGTGAACTCTTAATACAGGTTTACTTTTGGCAGATCCCCACTGATTTAACTTAGTTAGCTAACTCTGTTAACAATAACAACCTTGTTGTGTTATGACACCCTTGTCTAAAGACTATTCAGTTGACTCAAGGCTGCAGTTACAGGATTGTATTTGTTTTACACAGATGCTTTGTCTATAGACTATTTTGTTGACTCCAGGCTGCAGTTACAGGATTGCATTTGTGTTTGTTTTACACAGAGGCGCTTGACGGAAGTCACCTGAACCAAGATGTCGTCAACATCCCAAAAGCATAAAGAGTTTGTGGCCGAGCCCATGGGCGAGAAGTCGGTAAATGCTCTAGCAGGCATCGGAGAGGTTCTCGGCAAGCGTCTGGAGGAGAAAGGTTTTGATAAGGTGAGCCTCAGACTGCCTGCAAGTAGATCTTGTCCTGAAGTGAATCACTTTGTCAAATCATTTAGGCACAAAGGTATAATGCTATCTTAACACATCTTTAGTGTACTGCTGCATCTTCCTCAAGAGTTCAGAGTGAACATCCCATCACTGTGTATACCAGGGTTCCCGCGGATCCTTAAACAGTCTTAAATACAACTTTCGGTTTTTAAGGCCTAAAAAAGTCTTAAATTTTCGAAAGGGAGGTATTAAATTTGCGTATGGGACCGCCAGCGAGTGAAATGTCTCCATCCATCCGAACGCAATTGTATAAGTGACTATATAATGCTACGGGAGGAAGTGTAGTGGTTGCAGAGTGAAGATTATTTTCACGGGTGTGGTTAAAGGGACACCAGGCAAGCCTGGTGCTTTTTCTCTACGAAACTCCCCCTCGCTCGGTCTGAAGCTCTTTTCCTTTTCTTTTCATCTTCCGTCAAGGGTTTTCGCTGCTTCTTCGCCGACTCTGCCATTATACACACGTTTGCAACAAACGCTAGCGTTTCGTTAGCCTCCCTCTGTGCTGTGGATGCAGGATGGAAACTGAAACTGCTTCGGTCGCCGGGTACGATACACTGAACTTGCAAGCGGGATATTCTTCCTACAGGCAGTAGGGGCGGGCGAGAGAGTCTTCATTCGCCCTGTAATGAGTCATTTAACCATATACCGACTTACGAAGATGAGTAATTAACACGAAAACGTTGCCTGGTGTCCCTTTTAAAGGTGTGAAAACGGTAATAATATGTACAAATATGCCTGACGTTTTCGTGGTGTAGCCGAGGTCTGAGAGATACACAGGTAGCCTACGTGAGCGGGAGAAAGTTGATAAGCCAGTTAGCGATAGGGTGGCCATACGTTCGAATTTAGGCCGGACATATGGATTTTAAAAGCTCTGTCCGGCGCAGCCTCAAGCCGGACGCTCATTTGTCCTCCTTTTTGGAGTTGCGCTGGGCATCTAGAATCTGCTCGGATGCAGCATGGTTTCACAAACTATGGACGCGAAGACTGCTGGTCAAATTATGCGCAGTGCTTCTGTCACTCGTCTGATAATTTGCTGCGCAATTTATGAAGGAACCACGGACTGACTTGCATTTTCGCAATCAGAAGGAAATACTGTACATGTTAAGTTGATCTGTTTGCATCTTTCCAGCGTGTGTTGCTGGCCTGGTTCTTGAATTTCCCCTGGCGATCAATAAAGTATCTATCTACCTAGCCTAGGGAAGAAAATATCTGTCTAAGTTATAATACCTGTAGGCTAATATCTGTCAGCAGCTTGTTTGCCAGACTTTCCCTGTAGGCCTACTTAGCAGAAGTTGTGAAATATAACCGCATATTTTTTTTGATTGTCGGCGACTGCTACATAAAAAAAAAGCGTCGCGTTCATAATAATCGTGCTTGAGATGAAACCAGCAGTTTTCAGCAGGATCCGAGGAGGACCTCTCTCAATTAATTTAAAACAAAACAATGTTTTACAATGTTTCAGTCAAGCTTTGGTTTGTTTAATAAACTGGTATGCAAAATGTAAAGTAGTGGATTAACTGTAATTTGCTGTGCTGTATATGGGACATATGATGCATATGGGATTGGGAATAGATGCACATAGTAAGTGATATAAAGTAGGCCTATTAAAATATGTAAATAGCTTAGTCTAACTTAGAAAAGAAATATTGAAGGGAATCCAGTCCAGTGCACATGTCTTTGGCAAGTAATATAGGCTACTACAGATACAGGTGAAGAACAGTCAGTCTCAGCCAGTAAGCACAACCAGATATGTACAGCCAGCTTCAAAAGCAAGCAGCCCAGACCCTAAAATTAGGCATTTATAGCTGTGAAGGTAATTCACACAATTAATTTTCTTTCGCCAAAATATATTTTGTAACTTCTGTAGACATCCAAAATTGGGTGGGGGTTAAAATTAGTAGAAAAAAAAAACTGTTGCATAAAACAATTTTAAGTTGTCGTATGTATCTTTTTGCCGTGGTATAGTCTTAATTTTTCCATTAAGATGTCTTGAAAAGGTCTTAAATATCTTTAAATTTGCACTTGGAAAATGTGCAGATACCCTGGTATACTCCATTCCTTTATGTGGTCTACACTCAAATGGTCTATCTATGTCATATTTGATGTAGTCTACACTCAAATGGTCTATCTGTGAATGTAATATTTGATGTGGTCTACACTCAAATGGTGTATTTTTATGTGTAATATTTGCCTGATGTATTGATCTGCACACTCTCGTTTCAAAGCTTCAGACTCTGTTGTATTTTTGCGATTATATATAATATTATGATATACTAAATATAATACTATGCATGGTGCAGTCAATGGGGACTGAATGGGGTGAATTATAAAGCTGCTCTTGGCAAGGGCCCATACCACTGCTGATGTATTGGTGGCATGTGCCATCTGCCTTCATGGTCAATTATCATTTAAGCAATATCTCCCATCTCTAGTGTACAGTATAGTCTTAGTAACGTGAGTGGAGGGATAATATCACAGCTTGTTTTTGTTTGTGTATTTTTGCATTTTTTTTTTTATTTCCACTCATTCATTTTTTTCTTCTGCTTTTTCCCTTTCTGCAGGCGTACGTAGTACTTGGCCAGTTCCTGGTCTTGAAGAAGGATGAAGAGTTCTTCCGTGATTGGTTGAAAGACACATGTGGTGCCAATTCCAAACAGCAAGGTGACTGCTACGGCTGCCTTCGAGAGTGGTGCGACTCCTTCCTGTAGACGACCAGCTCCGCTGTTTTCTCTTTCTTGTCTTTTTTTATACATATATAAATATAATTCACATGTTTTACCTCTAAAGTGCACAGGCCTCCCGTGCTAACAACTTGTGAGTGATGCTGGTTTGGTAGTGATAGCACTGAACCACAGCCCCCTAGAGCAGCAAGTAAGCTCCGCTAGTTCACCACAACTGGGCATCTGCAACGCCCATCTGCCGTAATGTCTAGTCTAGCTCCAGATTGTCTGCTGAGCTTCTGCGTATAACTGATGACATGTCATGGACGGGGGTTCTAAATATTTTCTTTAGTTCTTTGTGTTTCAGTTTTGGGTTTGAGTTTCAGCTACCATGACTCTTAACACAAGTTGGGCGCGTTCACATGAGCAGCGTCTGTGGTCTACTGATTGTCTTCACTGCTCGGTTAAAGGATGCCTTATTCGACTGTTATTTAATCTCCAGTGAAAATGCGTATTACAAACACATACTGTTGGCATACATCATGCAAGCTACCTAATGTTGATCCAGTTTTTAAGCGATTTTGAAGGATCTGTTTTTAAATATATGCAGTCTCATTGGGTGTAGAACAACATTGTTTCTCTCTCCTGTTCCAAACATGACTGGCTGGCCCTTGGGTCTGTTTCTTATCCAAATACGACACAAAGCAAAGCTGAGCGTGGCAGTGGCACAGCAGTAGAAGGTCGTCTTGCTGCTAGGTATGTTGAGCACACGCAAATTAAAGCTACTGCCTGTCACCATTGGCCAAAATGTGAACGCAGACATAATTCACAGAATGTTTTCCATTCTGCTTTCTCTTTCCATTTCACAATTGTTAAACATCGATGATTTCAGCATGTAATATTTGTCTGTAAGGTTTGTGCATTTTTTTAAGAATCAATACATGTTTGAAGGAACAATAAAGTGTAAAGATAGTTACTGGCTATTGTCTTCTATTATTGAAGGCCTTGCTTATTTGAGACTCTAGGCTTTCATGGCCAATAATTTGTCCTTTGCACCAGGACATGTAGAATTACAGAAAACAAACTATTGCTTTTTTGTGCCATGCATTTAATGTCAGTTTGTGTATTAGCCAACTCTTTCTGAGTCTCTACAAGATGTCCTTTAGTCTAGAACTAGGACCGTCTTTAACGATCAGAAGGAAAGTGCCAGGAACATTGGCCTCTGTCAAATTTGAACACATTTCACTAATCTTGCTTGCTAGTATAACCTCTACTGTAGGTATAGGCCTTCCTTCGTGTTGGTAAACTGAAACATTTGGAACATTCTAACTCATTTGTCAATACCAGCTTATACACGCTAGTGTGTTTGTGCACTTCCCCCTTCTAATGTGTTTTTCCAACAATACAGTGTAGACCTAGAGAATCCCGAACCCATAGACCTAGAGAATCCCGAACCCAGTGCTGTGAATTCCTGTCACTAGAGAAAAGTGTCCTGTTCCCTAGTTTAGCAGTGACTGGGTATTAGAAGGCATGCTGTATTTGAAAAGAACATCTGCACACTTTGCATTTGTGGTGAGGGGTTTTATTTGGGCTTAGTACATTTTCCCATGTTCCTTACAGACAAAATTTGAAATTGGGTCCTTAAAAAGATGACTGTTTGACATGTCTTTGAACCGAGATGTCCCTGAAAATATTAGCTGATATGATGAAACTGCAGTATTCAGGAACATAAATATCATCCTTACAGAAGGAGAGGGGCAACCCAAATGGCATGTGGCTAATATGAAGAGTTCCTTACATAGAGAAGAAACTCCCAGAGAACTGATGGTGTTGCTCCCAGAGTTGGATATTTAAGTATACAACATCAGAAAGCCACTCTCAACCTATTGACCGTTTACCCACCCTGCAGCTAAAAAGAACAAATAGGTTTATCCACAAACTATTCAATATAAGTTCACCAGTCACAATTTGACAATGAAATACTGCGTCTCATAAACGAGTGTGTAAACAGTATGTGAATACCCATCTCCTTGTTTTGCTGTTGTATGACTGTCCAGCACCTGTACCGATGCGTGTGTATGCCAGGACAGGCCCACATATGACTCCGTCCCTGCTACCGTCCGGTCAGGGACACAGATTTGGCGTATTCAGTGGAATGTTAAGAGCAGGGTTTGCATGCAAACACACATCCCAGACACACAGTCAAACTATGGAGCGGACAAGGGCCAGACCTGGGCCATAGCGACCCCAGATCCGCCCCACAATCGGCTGCAATCTGAGATGCCGGTGCCGTCTGACGCCTTGCACCGACACCCAAACAACATCTAGCTACACACCACTCTTCCACACCAAACCAAAATAACAGAAGGCAAACAGAAATGCACTGAATAGCTGAGAAAGCATATTGATGCACAGAAAAAAAGATAAATGACATCGACCAGCACAGAATTAGTATTAAAAGTTTCAGCGTCATTACGGTTTCCACGGCTACCCCACCACCTAGTTTCATTTGATTATCCAAAAAATGAAGTGTGCTTGCTGTTGTTTCTGTGTCTGTCTATGTGTGTGTGTGTATGTATGAGTGTGACTGCATGTACTGTTGTTTTCCCATCATATAATCATACATCAAAAATAGATCGTTTTTCAATCTATTTTTGTTCACTTTTTGTTGTTGTTACAGACATCTTTTAATAAATAAGTTTGCACTTCAAAAAAAACTTAGCTTATGGTAAGAATTTTGTCTCACCACATGTCAATTGGTTCAGTGACTTGTGTATCTGCATGTGTGTGTGTGTGTCCGAAATGCATGTATAGAAATCTGCAATCTAGAGTAGGCATAGTACCCCCTCTTCTCCGCTGTGCCATGGCTGCCCTGGTCCTGGTCACAGCAGGGCACAGAAGAACTTCTTTTCCCTGAAGGGGTTCTCTGAGGTGGGCACCGGGGTGATCAGAGGATCCTCACACACGTGTGCATCACAGTACGCCATCAGGTCCGCCGCTGCTTTGGAAACCTGCCGGGGTCAGAGGTCAATGGAATGTTTACATGGAGTAGTGTCAAATCTAGACGCCGTCTGAGGAGGTGCAGAGCCGTGCTAAAGTTGAAAAACTGCACCAGCTCATATATTTCATGACACATTAATACTAACAATAAAACAGTGGTCTGAGGCAAGTGCTCTGTGTGCTGAAGAACTTTTGCCCTGGACTACGAGTGCTATAAGGGACTGACCCTCATACCAAAGAGTATAGAAGTAACTTCTATACTCTTTGCTCATACCCAAAGCCTGATACCAAATGACTGTGTAGAGAGTCATTACCCATAATACATCATGCAACCTAAAGCCTCATTCACATCAGGATTTGAAGTATTGAAGGTGTTGGAGATATTTAGCTAAATATCTACCTGTGTATCAACAACCTGGATCACATTGCCCCATTATTAGTCTGCTGTTAGCATAGCAGGAGTGCCCAACCTTTTTAATTCTAAGTGCCGCTTTGACAAAATGAACATGGCCAAGAGCTAGCTGGACATAGTAGTAGCATGTATTCACATAGCTGATCTCCACTCAAAACATCTGAACAAGCTTTGTCTGTGTTTTAAGGCTCCTTCCAACTCCTTTATCTTCTCAGTTTGTAGGCTGTGAGTTTGATTTGATTTTAACAGGTTTACCAAGTGACTACACAGTAGTACCAAGAGCTACACAGAACCGAACAGATGGAGAATTTGAAGTATTGCAGTTGGGAATATTTAGCCAAACATCTCTCCCTGTGTATCCACACCCTGGATCACAGTGCCCCATTAAGTTAGCCTAGCAGGAGTGCTGGATCACAGTGCCCCATTATTAGGCCTAGTCCACACGTACCAAACCAATCTTTTTAGTCTGCTGTTAGCATAGCAGGAGTGGTTAGCATAGCAGGAGTGCCCCATTATTAGTCTGCTGTTAGCATAGCAGGAGTGGTTAGCATAGCAGGAGTGCCCCATTATTAGTCTGCTGTTAGCATAGCAGGAGTGCCCGGAGTGCTGGCATCTCCAGCCAGTACCAGGAGTGCTGGCATCTCGGAAGCTACCTGCTGGAGATGGAGATGGACAGCCTCCCTGCTGCTAGCCTGCATACCCCCAGTTCCACTGCTGCTAGCCTGCATGCCCCCAGTGCCCCTGCTGTAAGCGGTATGCCCCAATGCCCCCAGTCCCCCTGCTGCTAGCCTGCATGCCCCAGTCCCTCTGCTGTAAGCGGTATGCCCCCAGTCCCTCTGCTGTAAGCTGTATGCCCCCACCAGACTGACCACACCTGGACACAGTGTCAGCCTTCTCAGATGGCAGGACACTGCCGGTGCCGTGGCAACCATGGGAGAGGGTAAGACAGGACCAGTGCATCTGTCTCTCACCTTGATGCGGCAGAAACTGGCTTCAATTTTCAGCTGTTCCACCAGCTTCCGGGCCTGTCCCACACTCATGGTGCTGTTCACTGGGGTGTCTCCTTTCATCCTGTCACCAAAACACACACACATGTACAGTACACACACACACACACATGTACACACATGCACACCCACACACACACATATATATACAAACACACACACAGGAAATTAAATAAGTGTATGCATAATGCAGCTACTTGTTTACATTGATTTCTTACTCAAAAAGGAAAACACGTCAGAGAGTGTCAATTGAATCGTAAAAGAAAGAAAATATTATTATAGTTTGAATACACATTGGGTCATTCCATGTCAAATCACCCAGTGGCTGGCAGGTCACCCTCTCCCAAAAAATCTGAAAAAAAATCACAGGTGTTTGTAGACCAAACCTATGCATAAATCTTAAATAGTATATATGTATCACTAATGGTTCCAAAACTACAGCCCTTTGAAGTTTCAAGTAATTTTAAGCATTGTGGTGAACAATCCTTTTTGTTCAACTTCCAACATTATTGGCTCTTTTGGTATTTCACAGACATTAGTGAAACTATGTGAATAGAAGTACATTTTCCTGTTGAATTAAAAAATCCAATCGGATCAGACGTATCTTGTGTAATTTCCCCTGTGCAAAGCTCTGAAAAAGGCTATAAATTCATAATGTGAAAAGACATCACCACCTTTGAGGGCTTGTCATTCAAAAAGTATGTGACACAAATTCATCAGATTTTTTCCCCACACATGTATGGATTATAAGGTCCTGTCCATGCATTAACTTGAATTTATGCATGGATTTGGTCTACAAACACCTGTGATTTTTTTCAGATTTTTTCGGAGAGGGTCACCTGCCAAATTGAGCTGAAATTGGGTGATTTCACACGGAATGACCCCATTGCAAATTTAACTTTAAATTTTTATTTCTGTTTGGTCATTATGCTTGACAACCATGCGATACAAGGCATTGAATAAAGTCTATGGAATCATATCATATTCTTCATCAACAAAGTATCACTCACAAATGAGCAGTGATATATCAAATATATAACTATACCACTGCAACACTATGGTGATATATCAAATATATAACTATACCATTGGAACACTATGGTGATATATCAAATATATAACTATACCATTGGAACACTATGGTGATATATCAAATATATAAATATACCACTGGAACACTATGGTGTTATATATCAAATACCACTGGAACACTATGGTGTTATATATCAAATACCACTGGAACACTATGGTGATATCAAATATATAAATATACCACTGGACCACTATGGTGATATATCAAATATATAACTATACCACTGGAACACTATGGTTTCTTGATCAGTGTCTCCTACAGACACCTCCCATAATCATCCTGTCCCTCTCTCTCTCTCTCTCTCTCCCTC
>NC_063190.1:36480016-36483488 GCF_017589495.1 Alosa alosa
GCTAGCGTTTTGGCAACAGACGCATATTGGAACATACAGTACTTTGCAGGATCCTCGTTGTATTTGTGCTTGTCAGCATGTTTAATTGTGCGTTTTTAAGATTTCCAATGGAGATAAATGAGATGGTGAGTTTAAAGAAATACCGTCTTGTCTTGTATCTTTCATTGAATTAGTTTATCTAAGTCAGTTATCATTAGCTAAGCAGCTAGCAAAGCAAACCTAGCAACTTGAGTCCCTAGTCTACCTAATGTTACTTTACGATACATACTTTAGCTTGTTAAATAAGTTGTTTCTAGGTACTCACCTAGTTAGTCAAGATGATCAACACCAGTTTAATTTATCCTTTGAGAATAAAACAAATGTTAGGCTAAAACTTTGCATAGTAACATTAGCGTGCAATCATGCATACATATCGTTAGTCTACACTTGTTCTTTACAAAGATGTTGCACTTATTTGTTATCATGGGATTTTCATCATGCCTCTTTTAAAACATACTTGTGTAGAGACTTCTTGTTTGATCAGGTTGTGTACAGACATATTACAAACAGAAAACTCATTCAGCCAGGCTGAGTTCTCCTCGGTGGCTGTGACATGCTGAATATCTCCTTCCTGTCAAATGTTTGCTATCCCGTGACAGCAGCACCCCAGTGATGGTTTGGGTGCTGCTGTCACGGTTTGGGCCCAAACCATCACTAAAGCGACATTTCTAAAGTGTCACTGTTGTATTTAGGGTTTTCTCTGAAAAGAGCGAACACATCATTGATTATGTGCGTGTGTAATGCTGGCCTTATAGACGCGCTTCAATAATCAAAGAGGTATTTTGTTGAATGCTGTCACGGCTCTTTGAAATAGATAAGATGACTAAATAGATGACCTCACAAATTAACATGTCAAGTTGTTTCCAGCTAGTTTAAAAGCTGATCGGCATGCAAGCCAGTAAAACATTCGAGGGAGGCATTTCGTTAGCATTGGGTCTCTTCTGTCCAAACAGCAGCTTTCTCTAGTCAGCGAGGCCCCTCGAAACACCGCCACACAGGAAACCTGTCTTGAACTGCTTCCTTTGACAGGCAGGCCAGTAGCATGAGACAAGTGACTGCAGGATTCCAGGCTTTGACCAACTGACCGACGTAGACATCTGCAGCCTCCAGACCAGCGCCCCCACACTCAGGTGCATGACCGCCCCCCGGGACAGGTGAGGGGGCGGTTGCACATGCAGACGGAGAAGAAGCCTCCGGTGTTTGCTGTGAAACGCGAGGAGCTGCGGCATAGCTACGAGGGCGCTCGCGAGGGTCAGCAGCCAGGACGCGGCCGCAGCCGGGAGGACATGGGAGCCGTGATGGGGCCGTGTTGCTATGGCTGCAGGATGTTACCGCGGTGACGCTGCTGAGGGCCAGACGCACACTGCTGCAGGTGGCCGTGCTGCTGCTTGTCCTGCTCCTGCTCCTCTGGGTGTCCATCTTCCTCTACGGCAGCTTCTACTACTCCTACATGCCCTCGGTCAGCTACGCCACACCTGTGCACCTGTACTACAGGTAAGGACACGCCACGCATGCACGCCACACCTGTGCACCTGTACTACAGGTAAGGACACGCACGCATGCACGCCACACCTGTGTACCTGTACTACAGGTAAGGACACGCACACACACACACACCACACCTGTGCACCTGTACTACAGGCAGGGACGCACGCACGCATGCACGCACACACAAAACATTAGTAAGTAAGCAACAGTAAGTAAGTAACAGAAACATACCAACACACAGACAAACATGCAGTCGGCCTATTTACAGATACAGACATGGCAATAAGACAAAACCCAACTTCAGGATCAGCAGTTGCCAGATGCCAGACGGAAAAGGTTTGTCTTAAGCCTGGATTTAAAAGCAGTGAGGGTTGGTATGTTTCTGAGGTCTTAAGCCTGGATTTAAAAGCAGTAAGGGTTGGTATATTTCTGAGGTCTTAAGCCTGGATTTAAAAGCAGTAAGGGTTGGTATATTTCTGAGGTCTTAAGCCTGGATTTAAAAGCAGTAAGGGTTGGTATATTTCTGAGGTCTGAAGCCTGGATTTAAAAACTGTTAGGGTTGGTTTTTCATAAACTTTTTTTTTTTTCATAATTTTTTCATAAAAAGTTTTAAAAAGACACTTTTTTAAGTCCATGTTTCTACCACATTGTCTTACAACATTTAGCCATGTGGCAGTGCCATTTTCAGTCAGAACAAACATATTGGTCAAGAGAAAATCAACATAAATCAATATTTGCCAGGGGTATGAATCATTTTGTTCCTAACTGTATGTGGGAGTATGTCCATTAAGGGCTGTATGTGGGAGTATGTCCATTAAGGGCCACTTGACCACTGAAGAAGAGATCTGTTGTTGCACCACACACACACACACACACTTGGGGAATCCTTCAGAGATAATAAATTATGGTCATTCTGCCTCTTCTTTGACATTATCCATCTTACTCTGTATTTTTTAACCTTTGAACTGTTTAAGCCGTCATGATACGTGTTAGGTGTTTTGTAGACGGTATAGGTAACCCTCTGATTGTTTTGTAAGTAGAGTTGCAGATTTGTAATAATATTTCTGGTCAGATGGCACTCTCTCTCTGAAGTAGCCTGACGAGCCAGACCCACATTAAAATGTAGGGTCTGGGCACTCACCGTTGGCAGTGCTCAGTCCGAGGGGCGGGATAATCGGTTGTCTTTCAAATTCCTTCTATGAGTCCCATGCATTTTCCCACCAGCTAGTTGGCTAGTTCAAACTTTTGCCCAAAAAAAGTTTAACTCGTGTGACGCTGTTCGCCAACAGCAACATCCATCTTCTTTGTTTTCAAGTAGCAGGGAATTCAAGCCAAACCGTTGCGTTGCTACTCTGCCATCAATCATTATGTTAAGCCCGCCTAACGTCTCTATACACAATTTGATTGGCCTGATAGAAGTTTAATTTTTCCAGCTCACAAGCCAAAGGAGAGTTGCTAGACTAGCCCTCGCATCTAGATTTCTAGGCTACCTCTGAAGGGCTCTGGGCTGTTAAATGTCAGATAATGCCAGATCTCATGAGACCTCCTCTATCCTCCTGTGGTGTCAGTTCCATTCCATACACACGTTAGCAGATACTTTTATAAACAATGCTCTTCTAATTGTGTCACAATGAAAGTCATTTCAGATGACTATCCTGGTTCTCTTCTAGTTCTCATAGAGACCAGGTGAGCTAGCCCACACATCATAGGGTAGAGACCAGGTGAGCTAGCCCACACATCATAGGGTAGAGACCAGGTGAGCTAGCCCACACATCATAGGGTAGAGACCAGGTGAGCTAGCCCACACATCATAGGGTAGAGACCAGGTGAGCTAGCCCACACATCATAGGGGTAGAGACCAGGTGAGCTAGCCCACACATCATAGGGTAGAGACCAGGTGAGCTAGCCCACACATCATAGGGTAGAGACCAGGTGAGCTAGCCCA
>NC_063190.1:36483988-36538988 GCF_017589495.1 Alosa alosa
TAATATGGCATTAATATGACCCTGATATGGCATTAATATGGCATTAATATGACCCTGATATGGCATTAATATGACATTAATATGGGCCTAATATGGCCCTGATATAGCATTAATAGCGTGATGGTCTCCACCCAAACCAACATGGAGCCAGGCTACTCTCTGACAACATAGCGTCCACACTGAGGCATTGACATTCTGTAGAAAATATTACAGATTCACGCCCCCCAGGTATTGATTTGAATGGCATTATACATGTGGATGGGTCTGAGAATGTCTGCAGGGTAACATACAATACTATAGATCAAGCTGCTTCATGCAATAGCATGACTTATAGTTATAGTTATAGCTTATAGTTCTATTCCAACGTTGATTTCTACCCAACGTATAGTAAAAAGAAAAGACAAATTTAAAACTAGAAACCTAACAAATATTCTTTCCATACCTCAGCATGTTCCTCAAAAGCCAGAGGCATTTTCAGCTAACATGGGTTTACTAAATATAGGTGCACTTACTACCAAAACCTTTGCAATCAATGATTTTATTAGTGAAAAAAAATTGGATTTTCTGTTTCTTGTTGAAACCTGGCTGACTTCAGACAGCAAAGCTGTTCTTGTTGAAACC
The DNA here is from genome assembly GCF_017589495.1 of Alosa alosa. Classification (NCBI taxonomy): domain Eukaryota; kingdom Metazoa; phylum Chordata; class Actinopteri; order Clupeiformes; family Clupeidae; genus Alosa; species Alosa alosa. Next base: position 36,484,610 of record NC_063190.1, read on the forward strand.
TGTCCCCAAATTATAATTTCTTCCACTCAATTAGACAAGGCAAACGAGGTGGTGGAATTGCCTCCATTCTCTCAAACAAATATAGCTGCACTAGAGTCAACTTTGGCGAATTCGCTTCCTTTGAGTATATTGCCCTCACTCTGAAGGCTGACCCCGCTGCCCTCACTCTGAAGGCTGACCCCGCTGCCCTCACTCTGAAGGCTGACCCGCTGCCCTCACTCTGAAGGCTGACCCGCTGCCCTCACTCTGAAGGCTGACCCCGCTGCCCTCACTCTGAAGGCTGACCCGCTGCCCTCACTCTGAAGGCTGACCCGCTGCCCTCACTCTGAAGGCTGACCCCGCTGCCCTCACTCTGAAGGCTGACCCCGCTGCCCTCACTCTGAAGGCTGACCCGCTGCCCTCACTCTGAAGGCTGACCCGCTGCCCTCACTCTGAAGGCTGACCCGCTGCCCTCACTCTGAAGGCTGACCCGCTGCCCTCACTCTGAAGGCTGACCCGCTGCCCTCACTCTGAAGGCTGACCCGCTGCCCTCACTCTGAAGGCTGACCCCGCTGCCCTCACTCTGAAGGCTGACCCGCTGCCCTCACTCTGAAGGCTGACCCGCTGCCCTCACTCTGAAGGCTGACCCGCTGCCCTCACTCTGAAGGCTGACCCGCTGCCCTCACTCTGAAGGCTGACCCGCTGCCCTCACTCTGAAGGCTGACCCGCTGCCCTCACTCTGAAGGCTGACCCGCTGCCCTCACTCTGAAGGCTGACCCGCTGCCCTCACTCTGAAGGCTGACCCGCTGCCCTCACTCTGAAGGCTGACCCGCTGCCCTCACTCTGAAGGCTGACCCGCTGCCCTCACTCTGAAGGCTGACCCGCTGCCCTCACTCTGAAGGCTGACCCGCTGCCCTCACTCTGAAGGCTGACCCGCTGCCCTCACTCTGAAGGCTGACCCGCTGCCCTCACTCTGAAGGCTGACCCGCTGCCCTCACTCTGAAGGCTGACCCGCTGCCCTCACTCTGAAGGCTGACCCGCTGCCCTCACTCTGAAGGCTGACCCGCTGCCCTCACTCTGAAGGCTGACCCCGCTGCCCTCACTCTGAAGGCTGACCCCGCTGCCCTCACTCTGAAGGCTGACCCGCTGCCCTCACTCTGAAGGCTGACCCGCTGCCCTCACTCTGAAGGCTGACCCGCTGCCCTCACTCTGAAGGCTGACCCGCTGCCCTCACTCTGAAGGCTGACCCGCTGCCCTCACTCTGAAGGCTGACCCGCTGCCCCCTCACTCTGAAGGCTGACCCGCTGCCCTCACTCTGAAGGCTGACCCGCTGCCCTCACTCTGAAGGCTGACCCCGCTGCCCTCACTCTGAAGGCTGACCCGCTGCCCTCACTCTGAAGGCTGACCCGCTGCCCTCACTCTGAAGGCTGACCCGCTGCCCTCACTCTGAAGGCTGACCCGCTGCCCTCACTCTGAAGGCTGACCCGCTGCCCTCACTCTGAAGGCTGACCCGCTGCCCCCTCACTCTGAAGGCTGACCCGCTGCCCTCACTCTGAAGGCTGACCCGCTGCCCCCTCACTCTGAAGGCTGACCCGCTGCCCTCACTCTGAAGGCTGACCCGCTGCCCTCACTCTGAAGGCTGACCCGCTGCCCTCACTCTGAAGGCTGACCCGCTGCCCTCACTCTGAAGGCTGACCCGCTGCCCTCACTCTGAAGGCTGACCCGCTGCCCTCACTCTGAAGGCTGACCCGCTGCCCTCACTCTGAAGGCTGACCCGCTGCCCCCTCACTCTGAAGGCTGACCCGCTGCCCTCACTCTGAAGGCTGACCCGCTGCCCTCACTCTGAAGGCTGACCCGCTGCCCTCACTCTGAAGGCTGACCCGCTGCCCTCACTCTGAAGGCTGACCCGCTGCCCTCACTCTGAAGGCTGACCCGCTGCCCTCACTCTGAAGGCTGACCCGCTGCCCTCACTCTGAAGGCTGACCCGCTGCCCTCACTCTGAAGGCTGACCCGCTGCCCTCACTCTGAAGGCTGACCCGCTGCCCTCACTCTGAAGGCTGACCCGCTGCCCTCACTCTGAAGGCTGACCCGCTGCCCTCACTCTGAAGGCTGACCCGCTGCCCTCACTCTGAAGGCTGACCCCGCTGCCCTCACTCTGAAGGCTGACCCGCTGCCCTCACTCTGAAGGCTGACCCGCTGCCCTCACTCTGAAGGCTGACCCGCTGCCCCCTCACTCTGAAGGCTGACCCCGCTGCCCTCACTCTGAAGGCTGACCCGCTGCCCTCACTCTGAAGGCTGACCCCGCTGCCCTCACTCTGAAGGCTGACCCGCTGCCCTCACTCTGAAGGCTGACCCGCTGCCCTCACTCTGAAGGCTGACCCGCTGCCCTCACTCTGAAGGCTGACCCGCTGCCCCCTCACTCTGAAGGCTGACCCGCTGCCCCCTCACTCTGAAGGCTGACCCGCTGCCCTCACTCTGAAGGCTGACCCGCTGCCCTCACTCTGAAGGCTGACCCGCTGCCCTCACTCTGAAGGCTGACCCGCTGCCCTCACTCTGAAGGCTGACCCGCTGCCCTCACTCTGAAGGCTGACCCGCTGCCCTCACTCTGAAGGCTGACCCCGCTGCCCTCACTCTGAAGGCTGACCCCGCTGCCCTCACTCTGAAGGCTGACCCCGCTGCCCTCACTCTGAAGGCTGACCCCGCTGCCCTCACTCTGAAGGCTGACCCGCTGCCCTCACTCTGAAGGCTGACCCGCTGCCCTCACTCTGAAGGCTGACCCGCTGCCCTCACTCTGAAGGCTGACCCCGCTGCCCTCACTCTGAAGGCTGACCCGCTGCCCTCACTCTGAAGGCTGACCCCGCTGCCCTCACTCTGAAGGCTGACCCCGCTTTATCAATCATGTCTACTGATCAAATCCAAGCTAGATTTAATGTCCTAAGTGCAATATATTCCTTAAGGTAGCTCAAAATGACATCATTGGGTGACATACACCAGTATACCCGTAGGTCCAATATTTGCAAATGTGATATCTCCAACATATCTCAGGGCTGGAAACAGTCACTTGGACGGCTGTGGCTGTGTCGACACATTTTTTGGTAATTTGTCTTCTTAGCTGTGGCCGTTTATGATCCGATCAGCAACACAGCCAAGCAAACTACAGTCCCTTGATGTGGGCACCCACAAATACCAACAAATTCTTCAGTTAATCATCTTTTTTGCTGTGGCCATTTATGATCCCATCAGCAACTATACAACAAACAAAACACCAACCCTTAATGAGGGCACCAAGAAGTACCACCAAAGTCTTTGGTCATTCCTCTTCTTAGCTCCCAGAGTTTCTGATCCAATCAGCAACATAACCAGACCAACTGTAAGCCCTTGATGTGGGCACCCACAAATACCTACACATTCTTCAGTCAATCCTCTTCATTGCTGTGGCGGTTTATTATTTGATCATTAACATACCCAGTCAAACCGCAAGCCTTTGATTCATACACCAACAAATACCAACCGATATTTAGATACCAACTACCAACCATTGTCACAAATTCTTCAGTCATTCCTGTTTGTTGCTATGGCCATTTATGATCCGATCACCAACATACCAAGCAATATCATAAATTCTCCAGTCATTCCTCTTCATTACTGTGGACACTTATGATCTGATCAACAACATACACAGCCGACACGCAAGCCCTTGATGTAGGCACCAACAACTACCACTCCAGAAACACAGCAGCAGCGTCTCAGAGTCAATTCAGGTTACAACATGACCCCAAATAGCATGTGAGTGCCATAGCCATTGGCTTGCCTTTTCAGCAGCCTCCGATATTTGTTACAGCTCCTTTCAGTGATCGTCCTCAAAAAAAGTCTAACAGAAGTTTTGTGGCTGATTATATTTGTGAACTATTTCACTATTCACAAAAAATATTTTTACAACTTGAACATGATATCCTGGAAACACAGAGCATTGTTATTATTGTTATTATCACATGATAATAACATTGTTATTTTTCATGTGATAAATGGTTTTAACATTGGAAAATGTTAATCTAGCTTGGCATTACTCCATTAGCACTGTTCCATTAGCCCAACACAGCGGTCATATGCAGGAATTAAAGTGGGAGGACCGCAGTTCCGCCACCTCGGATAATTTAATAATAAATATATTCTTTCATACCAACGATACAGCGCGATTATATTGTTAAAATAATTGGGGAGTTAATTTTCGTGTGTACAGAGGTGACCAAGAAGCTATCAATTCTTGAAGTCAAGTCCAAAAAGTATTGCTACACCACGATACTAAATATGTTGTCCAACGGTGAGTCATTTTTCCCCGTTGCACCGTGCCAAATCCCACTTTAACCACTGGTCATGTGCCATGCAATGGAAACAGATTCACAAGTAATGTACATTATCATGTTTTCAATGTTTCAGACAGATTTCCTTGTGGGACCCTAACATGAAGCTAGGTGGTTATACCATATCAGAGTCTCTGCTTTAAAACAACTTGTACTAATAAGCAGGGTCTACAGACATGTTTTGATGATGGATGGACATCGAGGTACAGTAGGCTACAAAACAAGTAAAGCCCAGGAGAGTACTGACTGACTTGCTATATACGAACACCCAATACCCATCCATAGTAATCATCATGTCCTTGTCCACGGGGTAACCATCATGTCCTTGTCCACGGGGTAACCATCATGTCCTTGTCCACGGGGGCAGCCGTGGCCTACTGGTTAGTGCTTCGGCCTTGTAACCGAAGGGTTGCCGGTTCGAACCAGACCAGTAGGAACGGCTGAAGTGCCCTTGAGCAAGACACCTAACCCCTCACTGCTCCCCGAGCGCCGCTGTAGCAGGCAGCTCACTGCGTCGGGATTAGTGTGTGCTTCACCTCACTGTTATGTGTGTTCACTGTGTGCTGTGTGTGTGTTTCACTAATTCACGGATTGGGATAAATGCAGAGACCAAATTTCCCTCACAGGATCAAAAGAGTATATATACGTATATATAGATTCTCTTTAGAAGGTTTTAAAAAAAATATCTGTGTGGGCTAAACGCTGTTTATGTGTGGACGAAAGACCCAAACATAAAATATCTGGTTATGTGTGTACAGGGCCTAAGTTGTGCTAAATTTGAAATAACTCCTTCAAGGTGTTTCCAGGATATTGTGTTCAAGGTGTAAAAATACAGTAGGCCCATGTTGTTTTTTTGAGAGGTCACAGTAACACTGACCACTCAAATCTAATCAGTTCATCTTTGAGTGTAAGTGACTGTGTGTGCCGAATTTGAAAGAAAAAAAAAAACTTCCTATAGGCATTCCTCACAAGAATGTGAGGTCACAATGACCCTGACCTACCTTTGACCATCAAATTCAAATTAATTTGTTATCTGTGAGTGAAAGACCCTTTCCGAAACTAGCTACACTCTCTCCCTAGCCACTTGCACTCCTAACCAAGTATTAAAGGAACACGCCAACATTTTGGGAAATTATCTTATTGTCTCTGCCAGAGTTAGATAAGATGATACATACCCTTCTCATCTGTGTGTGTGCAGTACCTCAGTCTGAAGCACCCACTGTTAGCATAGCTTATCATAGTTCATTGAGGTGAGCAGTTGCAACTAGCCTAAAGCACCCAAAAGTGATAAAAGAACTCCAACATTTTCCCATTTACATGGAGAACTCGATTTAGCTGTAAGAGTGATTCCCACCTGAGTGCACATCGTAACTTAGGGGAGTTGGTAGGGATTGGTTTCAGAAAGGGCCAGTGTGAATGTTTGCATCACATTTGCAATTATGTCAGGGATTTTTAGAGGTTTATTCACCACAATGGGATGTACATAAGGTCACAGTGACCTTGACCTTTGACCTTTGACTATCAAAATCAAAAGTTATTATTTGAGTCCAAGTGACTGTTTCTAGCCCTGAGATATGTTGGAGATTTGCAAAAATTAGACCTACGGGTATACTGCTGTATGTCACCCGATGATATCATTTTGAGCTACCTTAAGGAATATATTTCACTCAGGACATTAAATGTAGCTTGGATTTGATCAGCAGACATGATTGATGATAATATATATCTCCATTTGTCCACCATAAATTACCTAAGCATTATTTTCAACCAATCATTGAAGTAGATATGTATTTGAAATCACTGGCTGGATCACACTATTCAGGCGGTTACCACGAAAAAAAAATAATAAAAGGGCGAGCATTTTTTTCTTTTGATTTATGAAGTCCACAGATGGCCCTTTCATGTGCAGAAAGAATTTTGAAAAAAGGAGGTTGCTCATCGGAGATATTCAGGTCTGAATATTGCTATTTTTTGGGTATTCACCAAAAAGCATGACATAGTGGACATGTGCAGTCCTGGACTGACACCCGTCACACCTTACGCCTTGTAACTCCAGTTTTACACTAACCTTGGATTGACCTTTGATGGCATGGATTGTTACTTTGCTGTGTTTAAATCTGACAGCAGGAGGGATGTCAACATTTTATGCAATTTTGGGCCTTTTTTTTAGATTTTTTGCCCTAAAACAAGGAGGCGGTCCTAACTCCCCCTGGGTTGTTTCAAATTTTGTACTATTTTGGCTTTTTGAGTCTTTAGGTGGACCCTTCAAACTGTCCAAGTTTCATCAAAAACGGTGACGTAGCATGTGTCACCCCCGCCTGGTCCTCTCATGGACACACTCTTAATACTGTAAGGCGTAAGCCATTGGTTTCCAAAGGAGATTTTATTTGTGTCGCCAGCATAGCCTATTGACAATTTATGTTGTAAATAGACGTATACCTTATAGGCCTACCTGTAGCTTAGGGAAGCTAACAGCTTTCTATTAGGATCTAGTTTGTTAGTTACAGTTTTGTCATAACTCCCTGATGCATTTTTGCATTTAGAATAGCCAGAGCGTGGATATCTCAATCGGAAAATTAAACAATATCGGGTGCCTATGGACTAGGCTGGGTGAACCCAGCCTCATCTGCCCGCTATTTATTTTTTGATTTCTTAAAAGATTGAGCTTGGTCTGGTGAAAGCCAAACAAGCCATGGACCTCAGTTACACAATGCAAGGAAACATGAATCAGCCTATATTTGCACGAACAACAACGGACAACAGCTCTTCAACTTTGGCCTGTTAAAATGTGTATGAACAGTCTAGCGACGCATTTCATCAAAGCCCATTTGGACATGTCAGTTATTTGCACCACTGGTTAGATGTAAAACAGCATTTCGTTTCAGACTACTGTTACTTTATTTGTGCATTGACAATAAAGTATCACATGAACTAAAGATGACTAAAATCTTATGCAGAAGAAGAAACATTCACAAAAAATCCATCTATCCAAAAATGACCTTTGTTTTTGATAGCTGTTGAAAACGGCATGGAACTGACAGAGATGTTTTTGTTTATTAATAAATAAATAAATAAATAAATAAATACATAAATAAATAAATAAATATATAACATTATGCTGATACCTTTTGCTTTTCCCAAATACAATGTAGCCTACAGGTGTAAGTGACCTTTCATCAATCCAGTTGCAATGGATGAACTGTGATGAACTGCCCTACTTGTGATTGTTCAGAGATTTTAAAGGTTTTATAACAATGCTACAACTTCTTTGGCTATTCTACAATCTATTCACCTTTTCAGCGCCAGTATGCTACTTTCTGTGCAGCCGCACACACACACAGGCATGCCAAACAAGCATACACAAAAGTTTCAAGAGTGGGGGATGGAGTAAAAGATGGAGACAAATTGATTTATGTGATTTATTTTCGCGGAAAGGATGTACTGTACAGGACTGAGCGGCGGTCATATTTTGTACCGCTATGCGGTACATCTAGTTATTATTATATTAATATGCATTAATATGCATTAATATGGCCCTAATTTGGCCCTGATATGGCCCTGATAAGCATTAATATGGCCCTGATATGGCATTAATATGACCCTGATAAGCATTAATATGGCCCTGATATGGCATTAATATGGCCCTGATATGGCCCTGATATGGCATTAATATGGCCCTAATATGGCCTTTATCTAGTATCTTCTGCCATCAACCTGTTATGAATCTGGCTTGAGTCTGATATTCTTCTGGCCCCGATCTGGCGCAGACTGACTGGACAGTAGTCATAGAGGCCAGCTTCTGTCGGGGCAGAGACATTATGTTTGTAGCTAAAGCTAAAATCACCTGTACTGTGCTCAAAGATAACCTATTTTCTCTCTCTCTCTCTCTCTCTCCCTCTCTCTCTCATGTTTAGCCCGGAGAACGGAACAGACAGCAGCGTCTTTCAGGTGAGCACACCTGAGCAGGTAACCTGAACACCTGTGCAGGTTATGAATTCAGAAAGTCACATGATAAAGATCCCTTTAACCACAACTAAACACAAGTAGCCTACATGTTATACTTTGTTGTATCTCCACCTGTGAATAAGAAACATTCACCAACTTAATAGGCCGTGCCTAAAGGCACCTAATTGAATGTGGGTCTATGAAATATTAAATTCAATTTAATTTAAATTTAATGTGGGTCTATGAACTATTAAACATCGAATGATTTAATGTGGGTCTATGTGGATGAACAGAGAAATGTAAATAATGACTTCTCTAAGTCCATGTGAATATGCTTACCTGTATTAGCCAGATTTTCCACAGCTCTCAGTGATAACAATACACTGTGAGATGAAAGACGCTACTGTGAGATGATGGACGCCATTGTGTTTCTTGTTGTTCTAGGACATTGATGTGTGCTGTGAGGAGAAAGAGAAGATAGGGTGAGTCACATGACCCCTGACCCTTGACCTATTAGAGCGTGTTATTTTTGTCCCTCTTATTCTTGCATTGTTCCTGCTCCTACAGGCAGACAATATGCGTTGCCGTGGTGAAGCTCTCAGCACGCAGAAGGCCTTGTTGTTTCCGCTACGCCCTGTGGAACACCAGCCTGTCCGACAGCGGACCCATTTACGCCAGCATCCAAAACAACAGCGTCACACTCATCAGTGAGTGTGTGTTTGGTTTATAACGAGTGTACATGTGTAAACACACACACACGCGCACACACACACACACACACACGTCCTGCGATGATATGCTCTCTGACTTCTCATAATATCACACACACACACACCACACACACATGTCTATTCTGTCGTGTCCTGTGATGATCTGACAGTTCTCCTTCTGCTCTCTGTCATCTCATAATATCACTGCTCCTCTCACAGGAGGCATGTGGCCTGATAAGAGCTCATCGCCCCCTAGTGGTAACATGTCAAACTGCAACAGCTCTGAATCTTCCTCAACCAGATGCAGCTCCACCTCCACCTCCAGCTCCTCCTCAGTCAACTGCACCAGGTGGGTGACCAGACTAGCTCTCCCTCTTATACCCCAAGTGGCTAGTACATCTGACACATAGACTGTATAGAACTGGACAAATATTCTATATTCAGTCTAAGATCTGACATGTAGCCTAGTTCAGGCAGTGTGCTACATACAGTCTGCATTAGCAAGGCTAAGGATAGAGGCTGTGTGCACCTGGTCTGCATTAGCAAGGCTAAGGATAGAGGTTCATTAGCCAGGCAAAGGATAGAGGCTCAGATGTGCCCTGGAAATCCAGAGTTCTTGTGAGAGCACAATTTGAATTTGCTCAGCGAGTCAATCTGGCATTCAGTAGTGATGCTCATTACCCATGCCCTTGGAGCCGAGCTGCACCAATCACATCGGCGTATCTGATATAGGCGGGCCAGAGGCGAGCTAAACAGACGATGACAGCGCAGCAACGTCAAAGTCCGGAATCAGTCAGTGAACATTGGTGGCAGTGTTATCCAATTGCGTGCAGTGATATTTTTAAATGCATGCTTGGTGCCGCCTCTCGAGTTGGGGCATTTTCATTACTCATAGCCAGACCCTAAATCTGTCCAGCGTTGGTTCTGGATTCCAGTCGGCAATACTGATGAGACTCACTAACAAATGCTTTAACATGTCATAGCCTACAGCGTGTTGCTGTGGATGCTACCCATTGTTATGTGACTGTATTGATGTGCTAGCCATTGCTATGTCACTGTATTGATGTGCTAGTCATTGCTATGTGACTGTGTTGATGTGCTAGCCATTGCTATGTGACTGTATTGATGTGCTAGCCCTTGCTATGTGACTGTATTGATGTGCTAGCTGTGCTAGCCATTGCTGTGTGACTGTATTGATGTGCTAGTCATTGCTATGTGACTGTATTGATGTGCTAGCTGTGCTAGCCATTGCTATGTGACTGTATTGATGTGCTATGTGACTGTATTGATGTGCTAGCTGTGCTAGCCATTGCTATGTGACTGTATTGATGTGCTAGTCATTGCTATGTGACTTTATTGATGTGCTAGCTGTGCTAGCCATTGCTATGTGACTATATTGATGTTCACTTTATTGTTTTACAGACCTGTGGGTACTCGGCCGGAGCGCAGTGCGGATAATTGCTCCAATGAGTTTGGTAAGGTCTTAATATCATTTAAAAAAATATTATTCATATTGATTTATATCCAGCACCAACATCAATATGGTGCATATCAATCATCAGTGTGCATACACAGAAATGCACACTGATGATTCATGCTTTAATGCTACACAACACTGCACATTGAGCTCTACTGTAGTTGGGCCTCTATGCAGTATCTCTGATCCTGTGGTGTTCTGACTGTGTGTTCTGTCTGTGTGTTCTGACCAGTGTTGCCAGATTAGAAATGTCGAAGTATCGCACCAAGACCTCAAAATTATCGTTTTTTGAGAAAAAATATTGTACACAAACCAAACACATAAAATATAGCTATTTTCCAACAATTTTATTTTCCAAATAATTTTACAGCCACATTTTTTAATTTTTTTGCCAAAGTGCAAAAGAAATGCCGACAGTCCACATTTTGAACCAGACCAGGCTTCCTCTTCGCCCCTCCACTGTCCTCACCTTCCCTTTCTGAACTCATTTTTTAGCACTTTACTGCTTCGTTTTGTTAAACGGAACTGTTTTCTTTGGCAAAACTGTAGTGTAGTGTTGATGTGCGGGCGACACCGTGTGGTGCCTGTGTGTGTGTGTATATATGCTTGCGCGCAGGCAGGCGAGCCTGAGAAATTATTCGGGGTCAGAGAAGCGGTAGGATGTGTGTTTGGACGAACGACTGAAAACTCTGAAATTATCATACATTATGGGATTTTTTTCATTATTGATCGTACATAGGTCAAAATTATCGTACAAATATGATAATTATCGTACATCTGGTAACACTGGTTCTGACCCTTTGGTGTTCTGATCCTGTGTGTTCTGACTGTGTGTTCCAGTGGCCCTTCCTGGACGTTGCAACTGTTCTCAGGGTTGTGACAGTGGTAAGATCTCAAGACTTCTCACAACCTTGTGTGTGTGTTTGTCTGAATGTGTTTGTCTGAATGTGTGTGTGTGTGTGTGTGTGTGTGTGTGTGTGTATGTGTGTATACGTGTGTGTATGTCTTATGTCTGTGTGTCTGTGTGTGTGTGTGTGTGTGTGTGAATGTGTGTGTGTGTGTGTGTGTGTGTGTGTGTTTGTGTGTGTGTGTGTGTGTCTGAATGTGTTTGTACATGTGTGAAAGTGTGTGTGTTTGTGTGTGTGTGTGATATATGTGTGTGTGTGTATGTGTGTGTGTGTGTGTGTGTGTGTGTGTGTGTGTGTGTGTGTGTGTGTGTGTGTGTGTCTGAATGTGTTTGTACATGTGTGAAAGTGTGTGTGTTTGTGGGTGTGTATATGTGTGAGAGTATGTCTGTGTCTGTGTGTGTGTGTGTGTGTGTGTGTGTGTGTGTGTGTGTGTGTGTGTGTGTGTGTGTGTGTGTGTGTGAATGTGTTTGTACATGTGTGGAAGTGTGTGTGTTTGTGGGTGTGTATATGTGTGAGAGTATGTCTGTGTGTGTGTGTGTGTGTGTGTGTGTGTGTGTGTGTGTGTGTGTGTGTGTGTGTGTGTGTGTGAGTGTGTGTGTGTGTGTGGGTCTGAATGTGTTTGTTGGTGTGTATATGTGTGTGTATGTCTGTGTGTGTGTGTGTGTGTGTGTGTGTGTGTGTGTGTGTGTGTGTGTGTGTGTGTGTGTGTGTGTGTGTGTGTGCATGTGTGTGTGTGTGTGTGTCTGAATGTGTTTGTACATGTGTGGAAGTGTGTGTGTTTGTGGGTGTGTATATGTGTGAGAGTATGTATGTCTGTGTGTGTGTGTGTGTGTGTGTGTGTGTGTGTGTGTTTGTCAATCAAACAAGTCCAGACCGAACTTCCCGACCTCAAATGTTGTGAGCGGAGTTAGTTGGGGCTGGCGTTCCAGGCCAGGTGTCATATGAAGCAGTAACGCACTGTCTGTCTCTCATGCACAGTGGCATACTACTCAATGGTGGTGACAATCAACAACTCCTCCATCACACAGCAAAACATTGCAGCAATGGTGAGTTGACTTTGAGACTACGGGGGTGTTGTCTGACAAGGATATTTAGTAGAAATCCTATTTCCATTTGGTAAGTATACCATGCTCAGGCTAGCTCAGGCTAGTAAATATGCCATGCTCAGGCTAGCTCAGGCTAGTAAATATACCATGCTCAGGCTAGCCGTTATCAAACATAGCTGCAGTTTTGCAAGAGTAATAAAGTTATTCTAATTATTTTTCCCATTGTAATCGTGTAATTTGTAATGTTTTGCATGGATATGCGCTGGTGCGCATTTGTGGATGCACCCACCCATATCACTGTTGATAATGCACTCTTAAAATAACATATAAATAACTCGCAATGGATTTCTGACCAGGTTTCTCTTAGTCAGTGGCGTAATGCGTTTTAGGTACAATAACGATTTTTAGATAATGCGCCAGACCCCTCCTTAGGTCGTTAAATGCCACACCCCTAGGCACTTTGCTCAAAAAAAGAGACGTGCAAGATAAGAATAAACTTTGCGCTGGGATAACACTCCGCTTTCCGCCAGGAATCTGTTTTGGTCCCATTGCCTCAGATATTTATTTGCCAAGGAGGTGTTTTTAGAGCCTTTTTAAATGATCTTAGTCATTCATTTGTAGGTTATAAGTTACTTGTTTGCACATGTGTTGCCAGTTTTTTTATTGATAGGTGGGAAAATGTTAATTGTTCTTTTTCATTCTCCAGGTCAACAAACTCAATCAGTCCCCAACCCAGAAATGCAGTTCATCTAAGTATGTTTATATCATTAAAGTATGTTTATATCATTATGGCCCATTCTTATTATTCTTCTGTTTATATTGTTATCGTTGTTATTTTTCTCCTGACTATGTTTATCGTTATTGTTGTTATTATTCTTCTGAGTATGTTTATCGTTATTATTCTCCTGAGTATGTTTATCGTTACCGTTGTTATTATTTATTCTGTTTACTGTCTTGTATTTTATAATACTAAGTTATAACAAATGGACCAGAGACCAAGATGTGCTGTCGACTCTTTACTGAGGCATTATATCAATCTGAACACGGCCAAGATGGCTCATTACATATCAAAACCTGCTCACTACATCTCCCCCTTTTAACTAATACTTTCAGGATCTTTATAGAAAACTCAAATTATATGTTAATAAATCCTAATACTGTTTTTACCATCAAGGCAGGGGAACAGATGACCTGTTGAACATCTCTGTAAACATGAGCATATGTAAACTGGTTAAATCAACTTCCATTTCACATGGCATATCTTATCACAACTCATTTTTTTTTTTTTTTTTTTCTGAACTCATAAAAACAAGTACATAACCTAACTGAGAGGTAGGGTAGACTGCCTGATCCTCTCTGTTGTGGTATGGAGGTTATTATGCTCATATATATACTCACAACACTAAACTATAAGTTCAGTCTTTTAACAGGCTTGACTTCCCCTGCCAACCCTGGTGTGTTGTCCCAGTCTGGCTGGCCTCTAGGCGGTGTAGGCACCACTCTCAGATGAGAACGGTTTCTTCTGAGACTGCCTGTGGAGGTTTGAATCACATATGGCGTGGCGTCCCTGCTGAGCCAGAGACGACCCTGTGTGTGGCGGTTCAGATCCAAACTTTCTGACCTGGCTTGAGAGATGGTGTTTCCCGTGCTCTGTGTCGTCTATTGTATCCTTCAGCCTGTTGTCTTTTAAGCTCCTGGTCTTTCAACTCAAATGCTCTTAAATCCGGCCAGGCTGGTTTGAGGGTGTTTGGACTCACCGGAAGGGGTGTTTGAAAGTTGCGCCCCATCAGGAGCTGCGCTGGTGATACTCCATGGGCTAGAGGAGTTGCTCTGTATGCCATAAAGCGCTTTGTGAGGGTCCCTCACTCTTCTGCAACAAGGCTTTGACAGTTTTACTGCCCGTTCAGCTTCCCCATTGCTTTATGGTAACGGGGCTACTGGTTATGTGCTGAAAGTTGTAATCCTTAGCAAAATCTGTGAACTCTGTGGCAGCAAACTGTGGTCCGTTGTCTGTGATGAGTGTATCCGGCACACCGTGGCGGCTAAAGATGGCTTTTATTTTCTCAATCACAGCTGTTGCTGAAGTGCGTGTAAGATTGGAAACTTCGATGTAACGTGAATAGTAATCAATGACTACTAAATACTGACCCTTCTTCCATTCAAATAAGTCAGCTGCTAGCCGCGCCCAAGGGCGTGTAGGCAAGGGTGTGGTCATCAGCGGTTCTGTGGCATTTTGACTCTCTTTAGCACAAATTTCACACTGACGTACCTTCTCTTTAATCTGTGTAGCCCTGGCCACCAGACTGCTTCGTGGGCCCTGGCCATGCATTTCACCATGCCTTGGTGGCCCTGGTGAAGTTTGTCCAAGATGTCCTTTTGCATGCTTAATGGAATCAGTATTCTATTTCCCTTCATCAACAGGCCATCCACCATCAGCAGGTCATTTCTGTATTGCCAGAAAGGCTTCAGCTGTGGTGCAGAACTGTTTATTTCCCACCCTGTGTGGATCAGGGAGGACAACTGCTTACACACTTGATCTTCTTCCTGTGCTCTCCTTATTTGTAGCAATTTCTCAGGTGAGGCCGATAGCTGCTGAATGACCTCCTGGATATGAGCACTCACGTCGTTCTGAAGCACAAGGTCTTCCTCTGTTGCCGTAGACTGGAGTGGAGCTCTTGATAAAGCATCGGCTGCATAAGACGATGCGTCTGCTGACACTCTCGTCGGTTTTTCTGGGCTGTACTGGGCAAGGACAGCAGATGAGCTGAGCTGGTCTATCACTTTATCAAACGCACTCTGCTGCGCTGCTCCCCACATCCACATGTTTCCGCTTTCAGGAGTTCTCGGATAGGCCCTGTGAGTTCTGCAATGTTGGGTGAGAATTTTCCCACATAGTTGACCATTCCCATGAAGCGTTTTACGTCAGACACGTCTTTCGGTGGTGGCATCTCTCTAATCGCTCTAATCTTCTCGGAATCTGCCTGTATGCCTTCTCCACTGACAACATGTCCGAGAAATTTAACCTCCTTCACAGCGAACTGACATTTGTCATTTAGAGTAAGGCCATGCTGCTGCAGTCTCTGCAACACCTTATGCACCCTCTCATCATGTTCTTTGGGCGTGACACCGAATATCAGAATGTCATCTGCATGACACAAAGTTCCCTCTAGGCCGTCCAGCATCTGCGTCAATCGCTTCTGAAAGTGCTCAGGGGCCGATGATATTCCAAAAGGGAGACGATTAAAGCAATAACGACCAAAGGGAGTGATGAAGGTGGTGAGTGGGGCTGAAGCTCTGTGCAAAGGCACCTGCCAAAAACCAGCAGTGGCGTCCAGTTTGGAAAAAATTCTAGCTCCAGCTAGTTTAGCCAGTGTCTCATCAACTGCTGGAAGAATATGCCGCTCCCTGCACACATTTTCATTCAGGCGGGTTAGATCAACACATATTCTAATTCTTCCATTAGGTTTGGGTACTACCACTGTTCCTGAGCACCACTCTGTAGCTTCCTCTATGGGAGAAATAACGCCCATTTCCTCCATCCTTTTTAACTCTTCTTGGACTTTTCCCCTTAAGGGCAATGGCACGCCTTGACGTGGCAGCAGTGGGGGGCAAAGGGAGAGGCATTGTCCTTTAGTTTAATTTTGTATTCTCCCTCTAGCTTACCTAAGCCAGTGAAAACTCTGGGATATTGTTCCTTGTAGCTTGTTTCCGCTGTCGTGATAGCCTGTACTGGACTGAGCAGGCAGAGGTCTTGTATTGCTGGTAATCCCAGCAGAGGGGTCACTAAACCTGGCACAACATATACATGCTGCTTCGCCACAGTTCCATTATGGCTAATTTCTGCAGTAAAACGTCCATTTACCTCTATGGGAACGTTACTTGGTCCACACAGTCTTTTGGTTGTCGGTAACAGCTCACCATGTAGCTTTTGTGAGTAAAAATGTGCCGGGATAGCCGTCACTGCGGCACCCGTGTCTAACTTGAATATCATCTGCTGGCCATTCACTGCAACAGACTTCTGCCAGAATGTGTTGGATTTTGTACAATTCACTGTGCCCAGGAACAATGACTATGCTTGCATCCAAGTCACTTTCTTTAATTTCCTCCATTCTCATTTTAGTTTTACATACAGTGGCGAAATGCCTCTCTTCTTACATTTCTTGCACTCAGCAGTGCGCGCGGGACATGCATTGAATGAATTCCACATCTGCCACATTTATCATTTGCATTATGTTGTACTGTCTTTGGTTTAAAAGTACTTTTCCCATGTGGAGAGAATTTCTGTTTGAACTTGAATTTAACTGCATCCATGTTTGCCTCAGTGCCATCAATGCTACTTCTTAATACAGGCTGTTGCTTTTTAATTTCTTCACTTTGTCTTATTTTCGTCATAGCCTTCACAAGAGTTAACTCTGAATCTAGCTGTAATTTCTCTGAAAGGGCATGGTCTTTTATACCTACAACAAGGCGGTCTCTGATCATCTCATCTTTGAGAATTCCATACTGGCAATGCTCAGCCAATTTATGCACAGCTGTGATAAACGCTTCAGCCGTCTCACCAGGCTCCTGGCGACGTTTGTTGAATTTAGCGCTCTCGTAGATCACGTTATGCTTGCAAATGAAATGTTTATCGAACGCTTCCTTTACTTTGGCATTTTTTTTCTTGTCGTCTTCTGGTAGTGCTAACGTGTTCAGAACATCATCTGCCATGTCTCCCATAGTGTATACTAGCGAGTTAACTTGATACTCTTCACTCTTTGTATTAAGTCCCGCCGCTATACGGAATCTTTCAAAACGTCGGATCCAATTTGGCCACCCACCGAAGTCTCCGAAGTCAAATGCTTCTGGTGGACTAATTGAAAATAGAGAATCCATTCTGTTTTACCTTCCGAAGCCTCTTCTCTGTATACTTACAACCGGACCCGCGTCACACAGAGCAGGTTGTTTGCGCCATGCCCCTTTTGAGGGGAAAACAGTCCCTCAGAACAAGCCAGAGTGAACCGGTAGACATGTCCCAACCACACAGCTAAGAACCCCTCCCTGAGTTTCTTTTGCCTACCATGTCCTCAAAAAAAATCCGGACAGAAGAAAATTATGGCTACAAGAAGAGAAGACCGTATGACACTTCTGGTCACTGAGTGGGGTTGTTGCACCACTTCGTAGCCTACTCGGGAGACTGAAGGGACATGTTCTTATATTAATTGAATTAAGCTTTTGTAGGTATCTTTCACGGTCAACGACCGGCAAAGTGGTTATGTATTGAGTGGTCATATTGATTTGTGGTATTTTTTGTTATTATTTACTCCTGCGATTTCTGTACGAATTACGTTTATTGACCCTAATTTGCGTTGGAGTTAATGAGAGGGGTTGTTTGTTTTCCCCCCGAAAGGGGCGGGAACGTTTGTCACGAGTCAAGTTCCCGGATGTGCCGGTCTAACGTATCGTCGACTGACGTTATATCAACGTAGCAGCTAGCTTCGCGTTATCTCTACTAGTTCACTTGGCGAATTCAAAAGTTATCTTCACTAAACGGCAATGAACATTCCGGTCACTTGCGTCGGGTAGTCGCATTAATATCAGAAGCGAGGACAAAGACTTTTGACACCATGTCTTGTATTTTATAATACTAAGTTATAACAAATGGACCAGAGACCAAGATGTGCTGTCAACTCTTTACTGAGGCATTATATCAATCTGAACACTCGCGCATGCGCGCTCATTACATATCAAAACCTGCTCACTACATTTACAGGTGCACATTTTGTTTCTCATAGTTAGGCTGATGACTCTGCTGCCAACTGATGTATGTAAAAGCCTAATGTTCTGTTTTAATATTTCCTTGCCAGTTCCACCTGTCAGGCTGTGGAAACCATTTCAGGGGTCTATCAGGTAATTTACAGTGCTCACTGTTGGTTCATTCATGCTATTAGAAAATATTCATTTGGAGAAATAATAAAATAATTAGGAAACATATTTAACCTAACACTTTTTTCCACAGGAAAGCGGTGTTGTGTGTGACGGCAAAGAAAATGGGTGAGTGGTGGTCAGTCTGACACAGTTTTCCCGTTTTAATTGCCCGTGCTCAGTAGACCATACTGTTGGGACCCTGATGTCTTGTGATGCTCTCTGTGATGCCCCCTGTGTGTGTGTGTGTGTGTGGTTTCCAGTGGATGTGTTGTGATCCTGAAGCTCTCGCAGATAACAGACAGATGCACTGTGGCCACAGCTCTCTCCTTCCTGCTCAATCAATCAGGCATCACCATGGCAACAAGGGCCTGGCGTGTTGGTAAGACTACTAGCTGATGAGACTCAATGTAATTTTAAATGCCAATAGCCATAATAATAATAATAATAATAATAATAATAATAATAAGACTGAATAGTATAAGAATAATATGCTGTATGTTATAGTATTTAAAACAGGGACTCTAATCATTTTACAGCGTGTGTGTGTGTGTGTGTATATGTGTGTGTGCACATGTGCGTGTGTGTGTGTGTGTGTGTGCACGTGTGCGTGTATGTATATGTGTGTGTGTGTGTGTGTGTGTGTGTGTTTGTGTGTGTGTGTGTGCGCACGTGTGCATGTATGGATATGTGTGTGTTTGTGTGTGTGTGTGTCTGTATTGCTTAACTCAAACGTACTTGTATGTGTATGTGTGTGTGTGTGTGTGTGTGTATTGCTTAACTCAAACGTACTCGTATGTGTATGTGTGTGTGTGTGTGTGTGTCTGTATTGCTTAACTCAAACGTACTCGTATGTGTATGGCTGACCGATGTGCTGACCCCTCCCCCTGGGCAGCTCTGTGTGGCCCTGCTGCGTCTCTGTCAGGTGATCTGCGCTCGGAGGACTTCACTAGGCAGAGCATCAACTTCACCGCTCAGCAGTTCTGTGCTAGTGGCCCCGCGTCTCTGAGCATCCTCGACTGGTGAGCAGGATCCCTCTGTCCGTTGATCCGCCTTGTCTACCGGTCATTGTGCGGTGATCCGCCTTGTCTAATGGTCAGTGTGCGGTCTGCCTTGTCTACCGGTCAGTGTGCGGTCATCGTGCGGTCATCTCAACCTGTCTGTCTCTGAGCTCTGCCAGCGTGGTTTTTTTCCACCAGAGTGTGAATGCACATGTACAGTATGCACTGGCTTTTCGATGGCTAAGATCGCGTTCAGCTGAAACTATCCCATTCCAAACTATCCCATGTAGTGTGAACATTGCCTCCAGTTTGCTGTTGACCTCACTAAGTCTGATGGAAAGGCATTTCTGTTTCCTGCAGCCAACCAGGGAAGACCCTGATAGTGCAGCTGAACGAAGGCTGCCCCTCTGTATCCCCCCCCACTGCCTCCTCCACCTCCACCCCCACCTCTCCCAGCACCTCTCCAAATGTCTCCATGACGACCCCTGTCTCCAGTAACACCACCCGCCCCACACACAGCACCACGTCTGCAGGAGGAGGCCCAGCCAACAGTACTGCCCAGAGCTCAGCTGCTCCATTGACCAACAGCAGCAGCACGGCCGCCACACACACGTCACCGGGAGCCCAGAACAGTACCGCCACAACACCATCGCCCGCCAGTACCGCCACCAACTCATCATCTGGCAGCACCGTCACAACGTCCACACCTGAAACTCAGGCAACAGCCACAGGTACCCCTCCTCCGACTGGAGATGGAAGCATTCAAATCTGTGTCTAAGTTGAACTAAGTTGAAGTACTTGTTCTTCCTTTCTCACCTTTTCTTCTCCCTCCTCTATTCCTTATTTCCACTCTCTCCTCCTCTCTTTCTTCTCCTCTAATTGACTTTAAAGCTCTATTGCTTGTTTATAAATCAGTAAATGGACCTAAATACTTGTCAGACATGCTTCAGCAGTACACACCTTCTCGTCCTCTCAGGTCCCAGGTGAAAAACCTGCTAGTAAAACCTACAGTTAGAACTAAACATGGTGAAGCAGCTTTTAGCTGCTATGCTGCTCAGCTGTGGAACCAACTTTGGATGACATTAAAAAGGCCCCAACTGTAGCCAGTTTTAAATCTAGACTTAAGACCAAACTGTTCTCAGGCGCTTTCTGCTAACTGTGCGAAGTTACAAATTCTGAATCTGCCTCGATAATTATTCTACTTTGTCTTTTATTACTTTTTTTTACTACTTTTGCCTTTGTTTTTGCTTACTAATTATTCTTTATTTTTAAATGATTTTACCTTGTGTTTTATGTTTTTTTCTTTTATTATGATCTTTACCTTTTAACTATTCTTTGACTATATTGCCCTTCTATGCTTTTATTTGTTATTATCGTTTGGTTTTGTTTATGTAAAGCACATTGAATGACCTCTGTGTATGAAATGTGCTATATAAATAAACTTGACTTGACTTGACTTGACTTGACTTGACTAATCTCTCTCTGCTTTCTCTCTCTCCTTCGCTCCTGTGGCTCCCCTCTCTCTTTCCTGTCCTCTCTCTCTCTCCTTTCCTCCTCTCCTCTCTCTCACCCTCGTTCCTGCTCCACAGCTGCAGGGAACAGCAGTGCTGAGATGGCGGCTGACCAGCTCCTGGCTCTGACGCAGGACGCCTCCTCCCTCAACTCCTCCCAGGTGGAGCAGCTTGTGTCCCAGCTGGAGGTCCTGCTGTCGGGGCCCAACGTGAGCCTGGCCCTGGGGCGCACCTCCGTCAACATCGCCAACAACCTGCTCAACGCCTCCGCAGCCGCTGTCGCCTCCTCCTCCACCAGGTAACCCACTGTGGAGTCATTCAGTTCAATTCAATTCAATTCAATTCAATTAGATCAGATTCGATTCGATTCGATTTGATTTGATTAGATTAGATTAGATTCAGTTCAGTTCAACTCAGCTCCAGCACAACACAACACAACACAGTATATTTGTGTAGCGTTTTATCTCGAGAACCTCACTTGAACCCCCTCTAATGAACTAGCCTCTAATGAACTAGCCCCTAATGAACTAGCCTCTAGCCCCTAATGAGCTAGCCTCTAATGAACTAGCCCCTAATGAACTAGCCCCTACTAGCCCCTAATGAACTAGCCCCTAATGAACTAGCCTCTAATAAACTAGCCCCTAATGAACTAGCCTCTAATGAACTAGCCCCTAATAAACTAGCCCCTAATGAACTAGCCTCTAATGAACATGAACTAGCCCCTAATGAAGTAGTCTCTGTGAACTAGCCTCTAATGAACTAGCCCCTAATGAACTAGCCTGAACTAGCCCCTAATGAACTAGGCCCTAATGAACTAGCCTCTAATGAACTAGCCCCTATCCCCTAATGAACTAGCCCCTAATGAACTAGCCTCTAATGAACTAGCCCCTAATGAACCCCCTCTAATAAACTAGCCTCTAGCCTCTAATGAACTAGCCCCTAATGAACCCCCTCTAATGAACTAGCCTCTAGCCCCTAATGAACTAGCCCCTAATGAACTAGCCCTAATGAACTAGCTCCTAATAAACTAGCCCCTAATGAAGTAGTCCCTATCCTCTAATGAACTAGCCCCTAATGAACTAGCCTCTAATGAACATGGGGTGATGGTGATGTTGAAGTCCTGCCCTGCTAATGAACTAGCCGATGCTGCTGGGGTGATGGTGATGTTGAAGTCCTGCCCTGCTAATGAACTAGCCGATGCTGCTGGGGGTGATGGTGATGTTGAAGTCCTGTCCTGCTAATGAACTAGCCGATGCTGCTGGGGGTGATGGTGATGTTGAAGTCCTGTCCTGTGCGTTCTGCTCCCTCTCTCTGTCCTGCAGGCTGATCCGGATCGTGGACACAGTGGGCCTGAAGCTGGAGGTGTCGGGGGAGAGCGAGTCCATCCTGTTCGACTCTCTGGCCCTGGCTGTGAGCCGGGTGGACGGGACCAACTTCAGAGAGACCACCATCTCCATCGCTGACCCCACCAACCTGCAGGTACACACACCCACCATCTCCATCGCTGACCCAACCAACCTGCAGGTACACACACCCACCAGTGTGTAGGGGGCAGGAGATTGTGGAGAGGGCATTAGAATGTGTAGGGGGCATTAGAGTGATTTAAATGCTGGCTTTAACTGTATAAGTCATCATTATGGTGCTATCTCCCTCATCATCATCATTATGGTGCTATCTCCATCATCATTATGGTGCTATATCTCTCTCATCGTCATCATCATTATGGTGCTATCTCTCTCATCATCATCATTATGGTGCTATCTCTCTCTCTCTCTTTATTGTGTCTGATTGGCTTTAACTCTATAATACTAATACCATTATAGTAATGTCACTGTCTCTTATCTCTTTACTGTGTCTGATTGAAAGGTTTTAACTCTCTTTAATTGGTCACTCTGGTGCTGTGTGTAGATCGTCCCCAGGGTGGTGCGGTCGGTGTCGTGGGTGGAGGGGCGCACTGACCCCCCCCAGGGCTCCATCACGCTGCCCTCCACCCTCACAGATGTCCTCAGCCCCCAGCAGCAGCAGGAGGCGTCCAGGGTGCTGTTCAACTTCTACCAGCGCAGCACCTTCTTCCAGGTACACACACACACACATATGTGACCAGGCATGGCAAAACCAGGTCCATGTCTGCCCAGAGACATTTTGAGTTATTCACAGATTCTGAAAGTGTAGTTTCAAAGCTATCCAATGATGTCTCACTCATGGAGATCTGATAATATTTTAATAAGTTGTAGCCATTTTAAAGTATACACATCTCAAAGCTACAAGCTGAGAAATCAGGGTTTTCAATTTGACTACTTTCTCCCTCAATCCATGGGAGGGGAACACAGTGGTCCTCATTTACATGACATTAAGATCAACCCTCCCCCCTGTCACGGTCACTGATTTGTCAGCCTGCAGTGCTAATGACCCATCGAAACTATCTGTAATGGGTTACAGAACCAGCTAGTAGCAATGGATAAAGTAGTTTAAAACAAACATGAGATCACGTTTGCAAACCATGTTATTTTGAATGAACACCCAGTGCAAGGCACCAAGTTGGTAATGGATTCAGCAGGTTTAGCAATGGATAAAATAGTCTAAAACGCGAACTAAACAAACATGAGATCACGTTTGCAAACCCTGTTAATTTGAATGCACACACGATAAGGCACCCTGCCATCAGTCAAAACAAGACATTCTCGCATTATTCAAATTAATTGCCCACCGAAACTATCTGTAGTGGGTTTTGGCTAGTAGCCTATGGTGCCAATAGTTAACGACAGTAGGCCTACGTTAGCGAGTAACAATGGATAAAGTTTCTAGCACACAAACTTTATCCCCGTCAAATGTAACTGTGGAAATAGCATACAAGGATACAAGGATACAAGGAAGTTTATTGTCACATGCATATAGTTACTGGAAGTAAGAAATGCAGTGAAATTATGTCTGGTGTCAGCCTATTTGTGCAAAGTGGGGGGGTGGGGGGGGGGGGGGGAAAAAGTGCAGTAGAGGAGGGGTTTCTGGGGCCGTATTCACAAAGCCTTTTATCTTACCACTAGGAGTACTCCTAAATCGCACTAAAAGATTTTAGCTAGGAGTTTTCTCTTAAAAGTTATTCACAAAGCCTTTCAGATCTACTCTTAGTAAGGAAAAATGACAACTCCTAAACTAACTAAGAGCAAAGTCCTTTTAGGCAAGTCCCTCCACTCGGCGGCCATATACCAACGTTTTATGGGCACTCATCGGGCACAGTCTTTGGGTCGAACTGCGCGTGCGCAAGGCTTCACGACACCAATCTTGCTCCAGCGGCGAGATCACAACACATGATTGGCACGATGTCTTCACAACACACCATATGATTGGCTCAATGTATTCACATGTCGACGTTTTGCCGAGGAAGGGGTGGGATATGTGTAGATAACGGCCATATTGGTGTGACAAACTAGCCCCATGCATTTCTATGGAGTATTTTTTGAGTGCTGTGTCTCCTCATTAGAAAGTCTCTGCTAAGAGTGAGTCTTCGTTGCTATGGATGACGTCATTACTCGATCACGAGCACGAGCTTGATTGACTGATGACTGTAACGCGGGAATGATTCCAAACGCCTCCCTTACGATGATAAGTGACAGGTGACAGGTCTGAGAATGCGTGCACTACACAAGTAGTGCGAAGGACGGAAGATGATGAATAACTGAATAAAAAGGCCTAGCCTAAATGGATAAAGAGTAAGGCAAAACAAATAGCCTATAGCCTGATAAAACATAGGCCTACGGATTGATGCAGTAGGCTAGGCTATCTTTGCAACATTATTAAATTAATCTGTCACCATATGCCTACGTTTGCAAAGAGGAGAACATTTTAATTTGATTCACAATGAAACGTTACATTTAATTTACATGTTGACAGTGAGTAGTTTTGGTTGTTGTTGGTGGCGTTATAGCATCCCTTTTATGCCTACAAAGCAAAATTGTTCCCTCGCGTTAGGAAGCTCCCATTATTTTTAGGAGGTGCTCCTAAATTCCCCTTTTAGGAGCTACTTTTAGCCTTCTTTGTGAATACGGCCCCTGATATCTTACGATCTAGTTCCTCTGCTGCCAGACCGAGAGATTCTTCCTCGTTGTAATTATCTTCGGCTAAGGTCAGCTCTAGATTAGGGATGTTCTCCAATGTAATGAAGTCGCCTTCATAATCAGATTCAGGGGGGTATTCCATCAACCTCGCTAATAAAGGCGGCGCTTAACAGAAATAGCCTGGCTTGAACTAGCGTAGACTTTCACTTGGGGCTGAAGCCGTTCCATTATCTCAAATTAGCGGCATCTTGGCCTCGTTTGTTCAAGCGAGGTTTAGTAACAATCTTTGGTTTAGTTCAGCTTCATCTCTATATATATACATACACACACACACACACATATATACACACACACACACAAAATCCAAGATGGCGGCGCGTACACACGCAGCGACCTCTCTCTGTCCCAACCGTACGGTGTTTTGTTTGTTTAAAAAGTGTTTGTCTCGTCTTACTATGTCGTACTACAAGTACAGCAGGCAGTTTTTAATTGACATCTGCAAAAGCAAGTTTTGCAGCGTTCTGGACTTTGCAACAGAGACGCTAAAGGAACTCGGACTACTCCGCCTGCAACAACACCGGACTTCGCCTGCTACTCCCCGAAAGAAAGCGCCGGAGGCGGTGTGCGAGGAAGCAGAAGAGGGGCAAAGCGAGGAGGCGTCCGGGCCAGGCTAGCGCCAACCCAACTTCGCCCAGCCATACCATCCATTCTCCTGGCAAATGTACGATCACTGGACAACAAAATGGATCACATACGACTGCTGAGATCAACGAACCGGACAGTAAGTAACTGCTGTGTGCTCGTCTTCACTGAGACTTGGTTAAATTACAACATTCCGGACTCTGCTGTACAACTGGAGCAGCTAGCATGCTATCCAGCAGACAGGGCCACTGTAAAGGGAGGTAAATCACGAGGAGGAGGAATCTGTGTTTACATCCGTGACGAATGGTCCCGGGACACTGTAGTAGTATGTAGTACTAGTAGTAGTAGTACTCACCACTGGCAGAGTTTATGATCATAAAGTGCCGTCCTTTTTACCTGCCAAGGGAAATTACTGCGATTCTGCTAGTCGCAGTATACATCCCGCCTACCAACAACAACAGCGATAAGAATGCGGCTCTTAGTGAACTGTACCAGGCTGTCAGTGAACAACAGACGGCACACCCAGACGGTTTCACCATCTTCACTGGAGATTTTAACCATGCTGATCTTAAAACTGTACTTCCAAAGCTACACCAGCATGTTGATTTTCCAACAAGAGGAGATAAGATCCTGGACCTGGTCTACACTACACACAAAGGAGCATACAAAGCCACCCCCCTCCCCCACATTGGACTTTCAGACCATATCACTGTTATGCTAATGCCCGCGATACAGACAAAGGGTAAAAGCGAACAAACCGGGTTCGTAAGCAGGTAAAAGTGTGGCCTGAGGGAGCCTCCGATGCTCTTCAAGACTGCTTTGACACAACAGACTGGGAAATGTTTAAGCAGGCAGCCACTTACAACAACCAGACAGACATAGAGGAGTATACAGACACTGTAACCTCTTACATCACCAAGTGCATCGATGATGTGACCCACACAAAAGACATCATCACTCGGGCTAACTGGAAGCCATGGCTGACGGGATGTCCTCAGGCTGCTGAGGGCCAGAGACAAAGCCTACAGAGCTGGGGATGAAGCTGGCATGAGAACAGCGAGAGCCAACCTGTCCCGTGGCATCAAGGAAGCAAAAAAGGAATACACTCACAAGATAACCACCCACTTCAAAGACAGCAGGAACGCACAAAGCCTATGGCAGGGCATTCAGGCCCTCATGGACTACAAGCCCGCGCCACAGAGCTGTGAGAGCAACATCCCTATGCTCAACAATCTGAACCGCTTCTTTGCTCGCTTTGAAGCACAAAACAGCACCTGCCCACAGAAGACCCCTCCCCCTCCACACGAGCAGCCCCTGTGCCTCTCTGCCGACAGCTTGAAGAGGACACTTGCTGCTATTAACACCCGTAAGGCAACAGGTCCAGACAACATCCCATGTCGTGCGCTGAAAGACTGCGCAGGGGAGCTTAAGGATGTCTTCACAGACATCTTTAACACTTCCCTGAAGCAAGCCATCGTCCCATCATGTTTCAAAGCTGCCACCATCATACCTGTGCCGAAGAAAACTGCTCCATCCTGCTTCAATGACTACCGCCCTGTGGCACTGACACCCATCATCATGAAGTGCTTTGAGCGGCTTGTCATGTCACATATCAAATCCATTCTCCCCCCCACCCTGGACCCCTTCCAGTTTGCATACCGAGCCAAACGGTCTACAGAGGATGCAATCTGCTCTGCCCTCCACCCAGCCCTCACCCACCTGGAAAAAAGAGACTCATATGTGAGATTGCTGTTTATATACTTCAGTTCTGCATTCAACACCATAATACCACAACAACTCATCTGCAAACTTGACAAACTGGGACTCAGTACCTACCTCTGCAACTGGCTACTGGACTTCCTCTGTCAGAGGCCTCAAGTAGTAATGCGTGTTGGCAACAATACCTCAAGCAGCATCACACACTGAGCACAGGGGCCCCCCCAAGGCTGCGTGCTCAGTCCGCTGCTCTTCACCCTGCTGGACGATGACTGCACTGCAACCTACAGCAACAATCACATAGTGAAATTTGCTGACGACACAACTCTGGTGGGTCTCATCACCAAGGGCGACGAGACTCAATACAGGTTGGAGGTCGACCATCTGACCACGTGGTGCAGGGACAACAACCTCCTGCTGAGCGTCAGCAAGACCAAAGAGATTGTTGTTGACTTCCGGAGAGGTCACACCCAACACCTGCCACTGACCATCGGACGGTGCTGTGGTGGAGAGCGAGCAGCACCAAATTCCTGGGGTGCACATCAGCGAAGACCTCTCCTGGACCACCAACACTGCATCACTGGCGAAGACTCACCAAGAGCTCATGCTGCTCCCCTCCACCCTCAGCGCCGCCTGTACTTCCTCACTTCTGCTGCCCTTACATAACTTGGAAACTCAGGCTTTTATTGGCCTGAGCAAGTGCTCCACCAGCCATCACTCCTTCATACCAACTTCAAGTTTCTTGAGAACTTTACTGATCATTAATCATCCAATCCGAAGACATGGAACCGGTTATGTGGTTGCCCTGCAACAAGTTACCCAACGTGAAAATGTAGTTAATAATTTGCCCACACTTGTTGTGATCATAATATTGAGATTTAGGAAGATGAAATTGCTCACATACACAATACACTCCTTCATACCACCCTCAAGTTTCTTGAGAACTTAAACAAATATTTTATTTTAACAGCTACAAAAATAGATGCACATAGAAGTTATTGTGGGGGGAAAATGTATTGGATGAGTATATTTGTATATCTTCATTTAATAGAATAGAATAAAAAGGATTATATTTTAATGTCCCCATGATGGAATTTGTTTTAGCACAGCATAGCCCAGGGACAGACAACTTAGATAATTAACTTTAATATGTTTGTATTATTTTATTCAAATACAAAGACATTTTATGTGAGAGTAAGGTATTTGTGTTTTTTTTTTTCTTTCAATTTATGAGTATGGTGTTTGTGTCTGGTTTCCCTAATGTATTTGTGCTAATTTCACATCTTGAGCCTGTTTCTGTTTATCTGGTTGTTTTGCCTCATGCCACCCTTGAATTAATCAGTGCCTCACCAGTGCCACCCTTGTTAAAAATGTCTAGAATCGCCACTGCACCTCTGCCATCCAGGGCTCACCCTATTCACACAAAAATGTTCTTTATATGAAAATACACTGTTCCAGTTCCTTCCCTTATTCTGTCTGCTGGGGCCTGACTTTGGCTGGTAGCTGGCTTGTCTTGACAGAGGAGCTGGGCCACACTGGGTAGATATGATGGTAGCCACTCTCTCTGTGTGTATAGCACTCTGGCAGTGATTCAACAGAGCATGCACTCCCTTGTTAGCATAATTAATCTCTTTCATGCAGAAAGTACATTTGGCATGTCCCTTTTTTTCAATTTTTTTGAAAAAGTCTGACATTTTGAATTTGTGTTTGGCTGTCTTGACCTCAATCTCCATTTCAACCTGTAACCAAGACCAGTTCCAATTTGTTTTACAACCCTCATCCACTTTCTTAACTGTTAGTGCCTCACTCTCATCAAATTCTCTCATTCTGTAAATGAAAAGTTGCATATATTAGCCATAGTGTTACCCTAGACCTGACAGTATCATAACAGAGTGCAAAATAGTTCACTTCACTTTGCCCCCTTTCTCAATGCGCCCCAAAATAACGTTATTCTGCACGAAAATGTACAGTTAAAATGTATCAACAGTAGTGCGGTCTGTCTGTTAGGATAAGCCCCACACATCAGTTTCTCGCCCTTATGTGGTAGGTGTCATTGAAAATAAGTCAGTTCGTCACTTGTCACTTCGGGTTGCATTTACGAAAAAGCCTAGACCAGCGGCTCATTAGGCTACTAGACGTCAACAAGCGGCTAGCCTAAACAAGTACGTTACCATTAGCCCACACGTTGGAAAGGGGGTAGAGTTGGATATAAGTTAGGCTGCTACTAAAATATTACAGGACAAAATACTGCTAGTCTGTCCGGAACTGAACTAAACTGACTGACGCAACAAACAAGGTTAAAAAAAAATCCAACTGTATTTTTGCTAGTCATGTAAAATGTAGCGCTAGTGTGCTACTTAAGCAATATGGCACGAGTGAGAGTGGGGTTGGTCATGGATATTCCCACGGGTGTTGTTCGGCCGTAGCCACGAGGCTGGAGGCCGAGTGGCGCAGCAGCCGTGTAATATTTTAGCTTTTATACAACAATTCTACAACAAACTAAATAATCTGAAAACACCCCATTATTGTTTAAAAATGTTAATTTCGACATCGTTCTTACGCATCAAAAAATAGTTCCCTTTTCAATAGACAGCATGGTAACCAACTAGGTTGCTAGGTAACCAACATTCCAGATCCCTCGTTATGGGTCTCGGTGGTTTACACAAAGATTGTTAAGGCGGAGCAAGATATTTCATCAGGAGCCACTTCCGGGAACCGGATCGCGACGAGGGGGTCAAAATCCCCCTTTATGCAGAGCAGAGGCAGCGACTGCTCCATTGAAGTCTATGGGCATAGCTCAGAATTTCACCACATATGCTAAGGTCTTGGTTCTATAGAGTTAGGAATGTGAATTTGGGCACATTTTCATGATCCTCAAACCCTTCTGAACATTTCAGGTACATTTTAGCATTTTTGAGCAATCCAGTCTGGAGAAAATCAACCTTATATCAGGTGTGCGCCCGGTTATTTCTGCCGCTGCTGTTGGCGGTTGCAACTTACTTTCGTCAATCGTCATCGACACGCCTCTTTATGCAGACAGGATTCGATCCCCATTTCGCGCCCATAGACATGAACTACGACGAAGTATCTTGCTCCGCCTTAACAATCTTTGGTTTACATGTCTTTTTGAAAGAAATGTTGAAAGTCGGGCTGAAATCACATTCATATCTAGGTTTGCTGAATGCATGTTACAAGGACAATGGGCCATGTCATGTAAGGGACATGGTACTGCAAAAAAACGGAAACATTGTCTACATTGCAGAACCACTCAACTTTATTAATTTATGGTGAATAAATTGTCCAGGGATATTCCAACTCATGGAACGTCTCTCGGCCAATCAGAAACAAATAAATAGTTCCATAGAACCCAATTGTTGTATAACTAGCACTAACCTGGCATAGTTATTGTAAAGACTGTAATGACACATTAGGACAACCTAAACATTACACAATGCAAATGGTAGAAATTATGTGATTAGAAGACATCAAATATGGTTAACCTTACCTTTCTTGCAAAAAAGACCAGGCGCGACACAAAATTACTGGATCCCGGACTGATAGATGTA
This sequence comes from Alosa alosa, assembly GCF_017589495.1. Lineage (NCBI taxonomy): Eukaryota > Metazoa > Chordata > Actinopteri > Clupeiformes > Clupeidae > Alosa > Alosa alosa. Next base: position 36,515,428 of record NC_063190.1, read on the forward strand.
ACGTTAAATCCTTGCAGTGAGTGCAGTGAAGTGCAGCCTTGTAGCAGTGGGATAATGGTGCGCAGCAAATGGGATTTTTACGTGCGCAGCTTTTTGATTTAGTGTTGTCTTACACTTATTATGTTTCATGGACTGTAACGGTAGGCTATGTGTTTATGTAGTCATTTTAATACAGAATTAACTTTGATGAAATTATAATCAGACACTTCACCCCCCCCCCCCCCAAAGAAAAACTCGTCGGATCTGCACGATTCACCCAAGTCCCCCAGCCAGCCGTGAAAAAGGCGGCATCCGCCAAAAGGCGCGCTGTTTGCATCCCTGAATATATACACACACACACACACTCACACACACTCTCACACACACACACACATACAGACACTCACACACACACACACACACACACACACACACACACACACACACACACACACACACACTCTCTAACTGTGCCCTCTCCTGTCATGCAGGACGCAGGTCTGAAGTCGGGGGAACTCAACAGTGGCATCCTGAGCACCAGTGTGGCTAACCTGTCAATCAGCGGTCTCCAAGACAACATCACCATCACTCTGAAAAACAACAAACCCATTCCGGTTAGTCAGGGGCCCTTCATGGACACGCCCCATTTTGCTCACAGGCACACCTTCCTCACGTCTCACACGCATGCACACACACACTGACACACACACAATCTCACAGCTGTATACACACACACACACAATCTCACACACGTATACACACACACACACAAACACAATCTCACACCTGTATTTGCATACTGACTCACTTCACATTCCATAGACCTGAATTCTTCATTCAATCTGTAGTTGTTATCAACAGGTTCTTTTGATACTAAGATATCAGTATGAGGAAAGCTTTTAGGAATGTGATTTCCCACAATGATACCATGATTCTCATTATAGCTCTGTTTAGCCCTTCCGTTCACATTAAAAGGAATTCATGTGTGCTTATGTACAAGTGTGTAGTACTCTGCCTTTACCTCAAAAAGAATACAAAAGAATTCTATTGTTTTGTGCATATTTTATATCTAGATATATATATTTACAATGGTGAAAGATGACTAACAAAGACAATTATTTTAAATAAATACATATTGTGAATAAATAAACAAACACACACTCATACATATACACTTTTATTATTATATATCTCGTATTTATAATTGGATTGAATTTTAGATATAGTTTACAAACACATCATGTTCTAAAGTTGAGTTTGGTTCTTTCTTCTCAGGAGAACAGCTCTGTTTCTTGTGCCTTCTGGGACTTCACTCTGAATGGTAAACATTGAAGTTCAGATTATTTCCATATGCAGTAGTATATTTCCTTGCTGATGGCTGTTATTCTCATCCCTGTGTCTTCCCATTGGCTGTGCTTGTGGCAGATGGCTCTGGGGGCTGGAACGATGTTGGCTGTAGTGTTGTAAATGTCACCGATGAGCAGACAATCTGCAGCTGCAGCCACCTCACCAGTTTTGGCATCCTCCTGGTGGGTAACACTGATGGAAGCACTGGTTGAGCACAACACGACACAGCACAGCACAGCACAGCACAGCACAGCACAGCACAGCACAGCACAGCACAACACAACAGCTAACTATTCAAATCAGTGAGTGCACAGGTAGAACCAGGTAGATGAGCTAACTAATCAAATCAGTGAGTGCACAGGTAGAACCAGGTAGATGAGCTAACTAATCAAATCAGTGAGTGCACAGGTAGAATCAGGTAGAACCAGGTAGATGGTAGATGAGCTAACTAATCAAATCAGTTAGTGCACAGGTAGAACCAGGTTTCCCATCTCTGATAGTGGATGAGTTACTGACTGACCAGACGAATGCTAGACCAGGACGTCTATGTGTCCATCGGTCGTCTACAACCTGTGGCTTTAGTTTCACCTCTACTCCACCCCTCCCTCACACACACCCCACCCTCACAGGATCTGTCGCGTGGAGATGAAATCACGAGTCGGCTGCAGGCCACCATTCTGACCTACATCACCTACATCGGCTGCGGCATCTCAGCCATCTTCCTCTCCATCACACTGCTCACCTATCTGGCCTTTGGGTGAGTTCCTACATCTCCATCACACTGCTCACCTACCTGGCCTTTGGGGGAGTTCCTCCATCACCATCGAGTCCAACATCGTGTGTGAATTTGTGTGTGTGTGTGAGAGAGAGAGAGAGAGAGAGAGAGAGAGAAAGTAAACTGTGTAATGACAAGAACCTGATTCAGTTGTGCTCTGTGTGTGTGTGTGTGTGACAGTAAACTGCGTAAGGACATCCCCTCTAAGATCCTGATCCAGCTGTGCTTTGCGCTGCTGCTGCTGAACCTGGTGTTCCTGCTGGACGCGTGGCTGGCCCTCTACCCGGACGCCGTGGGCCTCTGCATCAGCACCGCCTTCTTCCTGCACTACTTCCTGCTGGCCGCCTTCACCTGGATGGGCCTGGAGGCCGTGCACATGTACATCGCTCTGGTCAAGGTCTTCAACAGCTACATCTCCCACTTCATGCTCAAGTTCAGCCTCGTCGGCTGGGGTGAGTCCCGCTCCCAACGGCCCTTGGTCAGGGGGCACCAGAGTCCAGAGCGCACACAGAGCCTGTGGAGGTGACCCCGGCTGCAGAGAGCAAAACTCCTCCCATGTATTGGGTCTGTCTGGGGACTTGACCTACAGGGCTGAATGTAGGAGGACTTTTACTTTCTAAAAGCCGGAGTTTTCCACCTTGGTGCAGTACCTATAATGCAATGGGAGAGTTTCTGGTTTAGTCAAAGTTATTGTTGCTCAGTTAACACCATGGTGCCCAGGCCCCTTCATTATGTATTCGGGAATGTTCTAGTGTACAGAATACAACAGGCTTCTAGAACTCCTGTTCCTGTTCTCTCTTACCCAGGCATCCCACTCCTAGTGGTCATCATCGTCATCGCCATCGATAAGGACAACTACGGCCTCGTCTCTTACGGGAAGTACGAAGATGGCACCACTGATAATTTGTGAGTTCAGCTCTGGAATATCAAAAGCAGTCAGCTTATTTATTTACCTCTTTGGTAATCATAATGATGATCATAAAGCACTTAGTAGGGTTCATGATTTCCTGTATAAAAGAGCATTGAATTGATGATCTAAACGTCCTGCTCCCCCACCTCCTCTTCCTCCTCCCCCACCTCCTCCTCCTCCTCTTCCTCCTCCTCCTCTTCCTCCTCTTCTTCCTCTTTGTCTTCCTCCTCCTCCTCCTCCTCCTCTTCCTCCTCTTCTTCCTCTTTGTCTTCCTCCTTCTCCTCCCCATCCTCCTCCTCCTCTTCCTCCAGCTGCTGGTTGCGTAACGGCATAGCGTTCTACGTGGCGGTGGTGGCGTACTTCTGCGTGATCTTCGTGATGAACCTGGCGATGTTCGTGGTGGTGCTGGTGCAGCTGCGGAGGATCAAGCAGAACAACCCGCAGAACGTGCAGCACCGGAGCCACCTGCAGGACGCGCGCAGCATCGCCGGACTCACCGTCCTGCTCGGGCTCACCTGGGGGTTCGCCTTCTTTGCCTGGGGGCCCGTCAACCTGGCCTTCATGTACCTGTTCGCCATCTTCAACACACTGCAGGGTACGCAACACACACACACACACACACACACACACACACACACACACACACACACACACACACACATACACACACACACACACACACACACACACACACACACACACACACACCACTAATCCGTCAACCTGGCCTTCATGTACCTGTTCGCCATCTTCAACACACTGCAGGGTACGCAACACACACATACACACACACACACATACACACACACACACACACACACACACACACACCACTAATCCGTCAACCTGGCCTTCATGTACCTGTTTGCCATCTTCAACACACTGCAGGGTACGCAACACACACAATCACACACACACACACACACACACACACATGCACACACACACACACACACACACTCACATACTCAAACACACACACACACACACACATCAATCATCTGCTTAAATAAAATAATGTCATTTTCTTGCTGACCTGTTGTTCCTGTGTTCTCTTGTAGGGTTCTTCATCTTTGTGTTCCACTGTGCGGTGAAGGAGAACGTGAGGAGACAGTGGAGAACGTACCTGTGTTGTGGCAAAATGAGACTGGCTGAGAACTCAGGTACAACCCCCCCAACACACACACACACACACACACACAAACACATGTCAGTCGTCTGTCTGTAGCCCTGTGGGTTGCTGTCTTCATGCCTCATGCATCATATTTCCATGTAATTCTTCCTGCTACACATCTTGGACAAAGTTCTTGTATTTGTTTTAAAACAACAGCAACAAAATCAGCAAAAACGAACTTTGACATTGACTGACCTTGACTGACCTTGCTGTTCTGCTCTCATGTTCTGCAGACTGGAGTCGGACTGCCACTCAGAACAAGAACAAGAAGTCTTACATTTCCGGATCGCAGAACTCTAGCTCCTCCACCACCTGCCTGGCGCCCGAGTCCTCCGTCCGCACACGGAGCACACGTGGTAGGTCTGGGGGCTCTGGTGGGTCTGACCACCACCCTGTTCATCAGGTCTGGGGGCTCTGACCACCACCCTGTTCATCAGGTCTGGGGGCTCTGGTGGGTCTGACCACCACCCTGTTCATCAGGTCTGGGGGCTGTGGGTCTGACCACCACCCTGTTCATCAGGTCTAGGGGCTCTGGTGGGTCTAACCACCACCCTGTTCATGAGGTCTTCAAACGGCTTGGCCAGGCCTGCTATTCAGACCTGTATGCAGTCCTAAGGGCCCTTCACACCAGGAACGATAACTACAACTACAATAGTAACGATAACTACATCTACAATAGTAACGATAACTACAACTATAATAGTAACGATAACTATAATAGTAACGATAACTACATCTACAATAGTAACGATGACTACAACTACAATAGTAACGATAACTATAACTATAATAGTAACGATAACTACATCTACAATAGTAACGATAACTACATCTACAATAGTAACGATGACTACAACTATAATAGTAACGATAACTATAGTAGTAATGATACATAGTAGTATCGATAACTACAACTATGATAGTAACGGTAACTACAACTATGATAGTAACGATAACTACAACTATAGTAGTAACAATAAATACAACTATAGTAGTAACGATAACGATAATTACGACTATAACGATGTATGAGCGTCCACACTGACCAATGATAAGGAGAGTCTCACCTTGTTGATGAATGTAATTTGTCAAATTTTAATTGGATTCTGATAGCATTCCCAAAATTGCCCAAAATGATACCCAATGATGTTGTTTTTCATGTCATTATCATTATAGTTTATAGCTATAGTCATTCATATTAGCTAGAAGAATACTTTTTTGCTGTTATCGTTCCAGTTGTCATTCTGTGTGAGCAGCCCTGTACTCACTCATGGAGTGAGAAGTAGATGTTCCTGTACTGCTGCCCACATTAGCACGACTACTTCGTCTGTGGAACTGGACATCTTTCACATCTGTCATGATTGGTCTAAATCCAGTGATCTCACCTGTCATCTCTTTGTGTGTGTCTCCCCACAGGAAGTCCGTCTGACGACCGAATTATATCAGACACAGAGATCAACTCGGACGTCGTCCAGAACCAGATCAACAGCCAGTATCACAACCCTTCTCGTGCTCAGGCTGATTGGATCAGACCCCGCTCAGACTCCAGAGGGTCGTAGGTCATAGGTCATAGGTCAAAGTGTACGGTACGCCACGGCCTGACCAGAACTCTATGTGTTCCACTATGAGGGCGCTCCCTCTGACCAGCTCCATTATGAGGACGCTCCCTCTGACCAGCTCCATTACGAGGACGCTCCCTCTGACCAGCTCCATTATGAGGACGCTCCCTCTGACCAGCTCCTCTGACCAGCTCCTCTGACCAGTTCCACTATGAGGACGCTCCCTCTGACCAGTTCCACTATGAGGACGCTCCCTCTGATATCCTTCAAGCCATTTTCAGCAATGGGGGGGCAGCTGACCTCTGACCTTTATGTGCATTTCCTGTCCAGTTCACCTGACTGGACTAGCTCTTCAGCTCAGCCCTCTATTGCCTGAGCACAGAGGATTTACCCAAAGATCCTTGATTGCTCCTCTTCAACCCTCTCTGATTCAGCTGATGAGGGTTATTATAAATGTCAGATGACCTAAGGGTGGACCCGCAAAAGACAAGGAACGGGATGTTGTTAAGGAAGAAGAGAAGTGATTTATTCTACAGGCTGTATGTAATCAAATGACTGCCCTGTCCACTGAGTGAGGGTGTAATATTGACCTCTCCTTCATGTGGATGTGGAGCGCCTCCTTGTGATTAAAACTGGAAGTGGACGAGTCACCCTGGCTAAATATCTTTCGCGCTCCTTGTGTGTCAGTATATTCTGTATATTGTATATATGATGGTGTCTGACATTGCTTTTGCCATTACTGTGTAATTTCATCACTCTGACTTTCTAGAATCATATTCATTCATATTAGACCCACTCTTACCAAAGAGTTTACAAGTACACAACTAAACCCACTGCCCCCCTCCCCCAGGTCAAGATTGGGGGGGGGAGGAGTTTAGATGAGTTATACAGCAGGACAGTCCACATACAGTCCAATGATCAAACAAGCAGCTGGGATGTGAAGGGCAGGTTTCTATGGCGTAATGGCCTACATTTATCTGGCTTCAGAGAATGATCCAAAATTTGTGTTGTTTGCAGTAAATGAGCACATGTTTATTGTTTATGTATGTTTATTTTTTATAGAGCCTCAAGATCATTACTGTACAACTCCTTTTTAATCACCAAAGATAATAAAATGCATTTATTTAAGCTACAAATATGAAATTTGCTTGAATGTAAAGACCAAGCACACATGCAAAAATGCAAGCACACACACTCTCAAGCACACACACACTCAAGCACACACACACACACACCATGAAACTGAATTGAAATAAAATAATAAACAAAAGTTAAATGCAATGTATAAATGTAAATAAGTATTTATGAACTGCTATATGAACATCTGTAGACGGCGCTGAAATAAAAACCCTCATAAACATGTGGCAGCTTCTATGACAGCAGAAGTTAGAATGTTCTGCTGGACTGTGGCGCTGGTATAGTCAATAAGCACTGGACAGCCTCCACAGCATCCACTGGACCGCCTCCACAGCATCCACTGGACCGCCTCCACAGCATCCACTGGACAGCCTCCACTGGACAGCATCCACTGGACCAACGGAAAATTAAACATAGTGATATTCTAGGCTGATTTGACATGGAACTATACTGTACTCTCATTCAGGCGTAATAATCCATTCACTAACCAATTCGTCTGCTGCAGCTCAACCTTGTTGCTGAAAGTTCGCCTACAGGGACTATTTTCAGGTGCTGCATGAAATCATTGTGTTGCTGCGCCCATGGTGTTCCTTGATTATTACGCCTGAATGAGAGTATAGTTCCATGTCAAATCAGCCTAGTTTCATTTTCTGTTGGTCTTATTACACTTTCTAACTTGAGAGGAGAAAAGTTTTAAATAGGAAAATTACCGGATATCTTAGTCACTTTTAAGTGTGATGCTATCAGGCGAAATGCTAATCCGATTCCAATCCGATGACCTATGCTAGGCTGGAGCTAAAAGTGGTATCGCCAGACTCAGAGAACGGCTGGATGAACTGGAGAAAGGTAAAAATCAATTCTATAACTCAATACAAAGGGGAGGTGGAAAATTAGTGTAAGGGAATATCCCTTTAAAATAAGTTAACCATCACAGTTAATAAATGGTCAGTAGTGGGAACTAAACCACCTACAAGCTCCGTTTACCTGCTGGGGGCTTTTTAGGGAAATTAACCTGTTTTCCACAGTGCTCATTAGTACAAAAGAGGAACCTGTTTTCCATAGCTCATTAGTACAAAAGAGGAACCTGTTTTCCACAGTGCTCAAAAGAGGTGTGTTGTTACAGTACACAGTAATGGTTAAACCCAGGCGTACACCCAAAGGGACCAACTTTCAGATGGCTACAAAGGTGCCAAACCAGAGCCGGTTTCAAATGCAGATTCATGTGATGCTTTCTGTGAACTGAGTTAATGCACTTTACTTTCTGACTGTAATCTCTTTTGTTTTGCAAAACATGTTGATGTAGAACATCTGCACATCAACGGAGATGCAAACTTTTCGGCTCAAGGGTTTTGAAAATTGGCCGATGGGCGCAACCCCCCACCCCACCCATCATTTAAATGATAATAATGACGTAATGAAGTTATTTTGTTTTAGAATATTAATTTGTTCTGAAATACTGCTAATTTAATGCTGTTTAACTCATTTATAAATGGTACAATGTCACTTTAAGAGCACATTTAATTCTCAATGATCTTTTGACAGCTCCACTCAAATAGCCTATGGCTAGTGCTGTACCTTAGTCATAGTCAAGTTTATGTATATAGCACAATTTAAAACAACCTGTGGTTGACCAAAGTGCTCAAAAATAAATAAATAGATAATAGAAGACAAAATGAATAAAGACACAAAAAAAGCACAACAGGAAAATAATACTAAAAAATATGTAAATATATATAGCCTATAATTGCATTCCACACTTCATTTACAAGCCGTTGATGTTCTATCAACAGAGTTGGTATATCAATAGTTGGTGTGGATCTAATGTGAAAAGGCAGGTTGTTCCACAACTTGGGCCCAGCTACTGAAAAAGCACAGTCACCTTTATTTTTTAGACGACTCTGAGGTACTGAGAGCAGTAGTTTATCTGATGACCTCAGAGTTCTGGGAGGGCAGTGACAGTAGACAAGCTCACTTAGGTATTGGGGAGCTTGTCCATTTAAAGCTTTAAAGACAAAAAGAAGAATTTTGTAATCTACTCTAAATTTCACTGGTAACCATTGCAGGGATTTCAAAACTGGAGAAATATGTTGAGTTACAGTAGTCCAGGTGGGATGAAATAAAGGCATGAATCAATATCTCAAAGTCTTTGAAAGAAAACATAGTTTTGGCTTTTTTTTAAGATTCTAAGGTGGTAAAAAGATGACTTGACAACAGCATTAATCTGTTTCTCCAATTTAAAATCAGGGTCAAGTAGAAAGCCATGATTTCTTGCATAAGGTTTTACATATCTGGCAAAAGACCCTAGTTCACTAATTGCATTATTTGCAGCTTCATGTGAACCAAAAAATAGAATTTCTGTTTTGGATTCATTCAGTTTTAAAAATTTGGTGGACATCCATTGTTTGATCTCTTTTAAGCAATCAAGCAATTTAGAGCATTGGTTCCCAAAGACTGGGTCACGACCCACAGGTGGGTCGTTGGAGATTTTATTTGAGTCGCCAGCATAGCATAGTGAGAATTTATGTTGTGTAATACACCTACCTACCTTATACCTTATATAGCTTAGGAAAGCTAACCGCTTTCTATTAGGATCAGTCACGAGTTGGGTTGCGATAGTCTGTCATTTTTTAAAAGTGGGTCCCCAGAAAAAAAGTTAGGGAAACACTGATTTAGAGCACCAGAGGAACCACATTTAAATGGGAGATACAGTTGTGTATCATCAGCATAGCAATGATAGGATATACCGTGCTTTTTCATAATGTGACTGAGTGGCAACATGTACAGTGAGAATAAAATACAACTAAGCACTGATCCCTGTGGAACACCATAAGATAAGGGGGCAGATGAAGATAAAGTATCATTGAAATAAACTAAAAAGTTCTTCCCTCTAAGGCCATCCTTAAAAATATTTTCGTTTGCCGTAACCCGACCGACCCTGTCAATTTAGAACCGACCCAAATATTTATTTTTTTCCCCTTTTAGTCCGACCGACTTGCCGGTTGTAAACTTGCGTTAATACCGACCGATTGTTTTTTTTACTCTAAACAACCAATACAAATGCAATAAAATAATATTTATTTTAGTAGGCCCAAGTATTGTGAATATAAATTGCCTACATGCAAACGTGGCTCACTTAAATAAAACCCTGTGGCGTCATCTCTACACCATTGGTTTTACGCATGTCACACTATGGCCTACGCTTCGTTTCATTCACACAAACTGATAATGCTTTTACTTGGCATGAAGTTCTGGAAAAACTGTGGCCAGATCTTTTCTCATCCCTTCTCCCCCCCTAGTCTAACGGTGACCGTGTCGGAGTATAGAAATTGGTTGTGGTCTATTTAGCATTTCTCAAAATATGGGTCCGCAACATGGAGACTGCTGGTCCGCGGAGTCGTGGAGTGAAATTTGGCCCGGTGCTTCATTTGATAATTTGCTGCGCAGTTGATCAAGAAACCGCGGATCGACGAAAAAATAAAACAAACGTTTCTGCTATCGATGTCATTAAACATGGAGCCCTACAATTAAGTGGTGGTATGAGCATTCATTCAATGCGCGTCTGCGTGAGAGAAACTGAAACTAATCGATAACGTTGGTATCAAAGCTCCGCTTCAACCTGTTGGAAGGCTATTTATTTATTTAACGAAACTTAATAGAACGACGTTGTTTTTTGGAACTTCCTTAGAAACAGAGCAGAGACTGTATAATACACTGTATAGCATTGAGTATTGTAGGCCTATAGTCAAATTTCAATATAACGTGGCCAAGAGCTTGTAGCCTTCTTTCTGGGTACATGTAGATGAGCCCTATGACCCCAAAGTCTGCCATGACCGGGCCTCAGGTCAAAGAAGTTTGAGAAAGGCTGGTCTATATAACCTGCATCAGAATGAGGTTTGCAATGGTGCGCCTGAAGGTACGGGTTGAAGACCCAGTCAGTTACGTCACGATATGCACATTTGTGTAAATTCATTCCTACGTAATCACCATGACCAAAATTGTACTTTTTTTTTTACTTTGAATCTTGAAAAAAAAAAAAATATTGACCTACCTACCGACCCATTTTTAATTTTTTTTGGCTGTTACTGCAAACAAAAATATTTTTAAGGATGGCCTAAGAAGGAAGCAAACCATTTCAGTGCAGTACCTGAAATTCCAGCCCAGTGCTCAAGGCGCTCTAAAAGAATGCAGTGATCTACAGTGTCAAAGGCGGCGCTAAGATCTAGCAGCATAAGTAATGCACATTTCTTTGCATCCACTGATAGTAACAAGTCGTTAGTGACTTCAATTAAAGCAGATTCCGTGCTGTGTTTAGGTCGGAATCCAGACTGGAAGATGTCTAACATCTAATTTTCTGATAGAAAGGATTGGTGTAGCTGAAAGACAACCTTTTGTAGGATTTTAAAAGAAAGGGCAATTTTGAGATGGGTCTATAATCGTTTAAGTCAGTGTCATCAAGCTCTGGCTTTTTAAGCAGAGGGTACAATGACCGCCGCCCAGTCCAGCACATTTTTTCAACAAAAATAAGTCACGCTTGTCAAATTGTGTTCATTTCCTACTTTGTTCCTTTTTTATGTTTGTAATTGAGTGTGTGCAGAGTGTGTAGTTGTTTTTGTGTATATGTGTTTTTTTTGTGTGTGTGTATGTGTGCGTTTGTTTGTGTATGTGGGTGCATGTGTGAGGGTGTGTGTGTGTGTGTGTTTACATGGCTTTATGTGTATGTGTGGGTGTGTGTGTTTATTTATGTAAGTGTACATACATAAAGCATATCAGGGAACCACCTACTCTTTGCGATAAGTGCCATGGGATCAGTTAAATTAAATTGAGTCAGAACCTCAATTTAACATTCATGCAAAGGAAAACATCTCCTGCAGTACAGTGTCCCTGTCACTGCAATAGGGCATTGGGATTGATATTTGTTTGGTGGCTTTTGGCCACAGGGAAGAGTGCCACCTACTGGCCAGCCACCAACACCACTTCCAGCAGGAACCTACTCTTCCAAGGAGGTTTCTTATCCAAGTACTAACTAAGCCTACTTAGCTTCAGTAATTCAGCAAAGTCAGGGTATCTGCTGGTCTGGCTGCTGGCTAAAAACAAAAGGTGAAAGGCATATATGATTCTAACTGTCTCACTGAATTGCATTATGCACACTCAATTCTCACTGGTATCTGCTAGACAGCAAGTACCAAAACATGATTAGTTCATAGATTTCACATATAAAATACATTACAACATATATAACCCCACCCCCATCTTGCCTGTTCATAATTCTGAGAAATTCTTGAATTGTGTGCATGTGTGCGTGTACGTGTTTGTGTGTGTGTGTGTGTGTGTGTGTGTGTGTGTGTGTGTATGTGCATGTGCTTGTGTGTGTGCCATGCATGCGTACATATGTCTACTGGGTGTGTATACGTTATACGTATGATTACTGTGAATGTATGTGTGTGCGCGTGTATCTGTTTATGCACATGTGTGCATATGGAATGGGTTTACATGACCCCTGGAGGCAAACATACGCAAAAAAATGGTCCTCCTAGGCCCTACAGTTCTCGAGATATTCACAGAAAACTGTGTCTGGCCACCTACAGGCCAGTTGGTGTACAGTAACACAAATTAATTTCTAGTATGGCGCCCCCATGAATGGAATTCCACAAAACTTGGCATGAATTCAGAGGGTGTCATAATGATCCTACACTTCCAGTTTTGTGCAGTTTTGACGATGTCAGGTCACAGATACCTGCGATTACAAGATCTCATTTTTACTTTTTCATTTTTAACTAGGTGGCGCTATACATGAAATGAGTGGTTATGGAATGTATTGACATGGCCCCTTAAGATCAACATACAAAAAAAGGTAAAAAAAAGGTGGTCCTCCTAAACCCTACGGTTCTCGAGATATTCACAGAAAACTGTATCCGCCCTACCCTCCTTTCGGGGGTCCAGTCCAAATCAAAACGAAAATCAATGGTTCCATGCTATCCTTGTGGGGCTATATGCCCACCAAGCAGCCTATGATAACCTAATTAATTAACCGGATTAAGGTGCGTGGCGGGCTGGATTAAGGTGCGTGGCGGGCTGGATTAAGGCTGGATTAAGGTGCGTGGCAGGCTGGGCTGGATTAAGGCTGGATTAAGGTGCGTGGCGGGCTGGATTAAGGTGCGTGGCGGGCTGGATTAAGGTGCGTGGTGGGCTGGATTAAGGTGCGTGGCAGGCTGGGCTGGATTAAGGTGCGTGGCGGGCTGGATTAAGGCTGGATTAAGGTGCGTGGTGGGCTGGATTAAGGTGCGTGGCAGGCTGGGCTGGATTAAGGTGCGTGGCAGGCTGGGCTGGATTAAGGTGCGTGGCGGGCTGAATTAAGGTGCGTGGCGGGCCGGATCTGGCTCGCGGGCCATAGTTTGGCCACCCCTGATGTAGAACATGTGCACATCAACAGAGAACAGAACCATGTAGAACATCTGCACATCAACAGAGAACAGAACCATGTAGAACATCAACAGAGAACAGAACCATGTAGAACATCTGCACATCAACAGAGAACAGAACCATGTAGAACATCTGCACATCAACGGAGATCAGAACCATGTAGAACATCTGCACATCAACAGAGATCTTCGTTTGGCCTTACAATGATCACATATCAGAAAAAAATAATGTATTGTCCGCCGGTCATTATGGGAAAATAAGTCCTGACAGGGCGAACAGCACCTCAGCGCGAAGCGGGGGGATCTTGCTCCGTCCTGAAGGGACTTACATAGTAGCTTATGTGTGACATGCATGAATATGTGTAAAATATATGTATTTGGTGTGTATTTCACATGGGGAACGCATATTAGAATTCGCTGTGGGAAGTATGTCTGAAATATGATTGAAATGCATGTAAAATACACATGAAATACATGCCAAGTGTGCTATCATGCCAAGTGTGCTATCATGCCAAGTGTGCCATCATGTCATCATGTTGGGGCAGCCGTGGCCTACTGGTTAGCGCTTCGGCCTTGTAACCAGAGGGTTGCCAGTTCGAACCCCGACCAGTAGGCATGGCTGAAGTGCCCTTGAGCAATTAGGGCACTTCAGCAATTGCAATTGAGTATTTCCAAGGGGCAACACCGATTTAATAAATCCAATAATTCCTAATGTTTGCGCATCCAACTTTTACAATGTCAAAACCAATCAATTTTCTTAAGCAGTAGTTGGTCTTTTAAAGCAAACACAAAGTTGTTTATAAACCTACTGTAACACTTGGTGCCTCATAGCCTAAATGGTAACGATGTGTGATAGTCTATTACCAAGTAGATAGATAGATAGATAGATAGATACTTTATTGATCCCCAGGGGAAATTCAAGTGGATTTCACAGTATAACATTGATCATTGAATTCAGTCAAATTTAAAAATAACATGCACAAAAGCGAGAGGAGCCGACTTTTTTCCTGTGTAATAAACATCTCCAGATTAGGGATTTATGCCTATCTGCTCTGGTACAAAAGTTGATGTTATCTGACATACAAACATTCAAATGTCAATATTTTCTCTATTTGCCTACCAGTGTATGATGCTTGCATGAGGAAAAACTTCTCAAACGCTGGCTGAAGTCCGCACAATTATCATCCATAGCATCAAGCAACCAGGCTGAGCAACGCAATGAAGTGAGAAAGCGCTCAGGACAACCAGGCTGAGCAACGCAATGAAGTGAGAAAGCGCTCAGGACAACCAGGCTGAGCAACGCAATGAAGCCGCTCAGGGCAACCAGGCTGAGCAACGCAATGAAACTGTTCAGGGCAACCAGGCTGAGCAACGCAATGAAGCCGCTCAGGGCAACCAGGCTGAGCAACGCAATGAAGCCGCTCAGGGCAGGTGTTCTGCAGTGGAGTTCCCCTTGAGTGTGTTGCGCGTGTTCGTCAATCATGAGGAAAAAGCACATCCATGCATCGCTCTCTCTGTTTCTCTCTCTATCTCTCTCTCTCTTGATCTTGACACTGTCTTTATATGTTAAACAACATTATATATTTTAGACATTATAGAGATCAAACATCATCAAGCAAATACAGGTGGGGGATTTGGGACAAAGCGGTTTAAAAGGCAGCCTCAGTTTCAGGATGCTCAGGAGTCCATGCGTAAGGACAACCAGCCCACTCAAAACACTCACCTACTCACCCAGACAGCACTTACATTTGGGTCGGATCTGTGAAGCCTTGAGATCCGTCTGTAGCTCACGTAGGCTACGGACTGTGGGCCAGATCTGCACTGTAGAGGTTTGTTTGAGTGCAGTTTTTTTGCTGGTCCAGATCAGTTTTCTGCCACTCCAGAAAACAAGTCCAGAAAATGCATTTAAAAACACCATACGCTGATTTGGCCCAAACCTGTCCTTGAATAATTTTCTAATTATAGCAATTGACGTTGCGTGTATTCATACTTAAATATGGAGATCATGTGCACCTTGGCCACCTCTGAACACCAGTGTGTGTGTGTGTGTGTGTGTGTGTACCTGTTCTTCCCCTTTTCATGTAGTGCTATCTTGACATTCCAAATACAACTGTTACAGGAAAAGAAGTCCAGATATAGTTATGGTTCTGGGATTTGGCAGACGCTTTTGTCCAAAGCGACACACAATTAACAACAATACAATAGTTCAATTTAACAGTAAACAAACAGTAAAACAGATACGGTATAGTGGCCGAACTGAAGCAAATTGTATTTTGTAACTTTGCAATGCTGCATGGAGTCCTTATTTCCACATTGCTACATTCCTCACCTTCCATCCCTGGCCATCACTCAATCACTCAACCATACCACCTTCCATCCCTGGCCAATAGGCCTCATCTCATCATCATATGTCTCCCTCTCTTTAGTCTACTCTCAATGGACCAGAGTTAGAAATCTTAGAAATATTATCAGTAAACAGTTTCTTGCATAATGTTAAAGGTTGTATCAGCGATAGCGGGGATACGTCACTTCTGTTGATGTTCGGTTATTGGTTGAAACACTTTATTTTGCCTTTAACAGGTTGCCAACCCTTGTTGGTTGCAATTGTTTTTGTGTACAGATCTCGGAGCCTAGGCTCCCTACAGAGACACGTTTTTTTGACGGCCTGCTTATGGGGCAGACAGCTAGCGGATCATTAGGAAAGATTAGATGAATGTGATGATTTATGTTTGTGCTTTTTTTGGGCCTGAAATCGCTGATACAACCTTTAAAGAGTGTAACTACTAGTATTTTTCTGATCTGAATGACAAATCAAGACCCTGTACGCAGTGCAGTGTAGTGCAGTGTTTTGCAGATTGACTTGCTTTCACCAAAAATAATTATTTTGTCTTAAGGCCGTTATCATAATATACTTGGAGGGTAGTTGGAGCAGTTTCATTTCTCTGTTGCTGAGATATTCAAGACAACAGAATAGCCAAGTATCTTGTTTTTCATTATTGTACTATTGTGTGCATGAAGTTTCATCTCACATTTCCGTTGGATTGCCGGCTATTGGATTGCCCACATTGACTGCCCTGTCCACCTAGTGAGGGTGTAATATTGACCTCTCCTTCATGTGGACGTGGAGCTCCCCCTTGTGATTAAAACTGGAAGTGGACGAGTCACCCTGGCTAAATATCTTTCGCGCTCCTTGTGTGTCAGTATATTCTGTATATTGTATATATGATGGTGTCTGACATTGCTTTTGCCATTACTGTGTAATTTCATCACTCTGACTTTCTAGAATCATATTCATTCATATTAGACCCACTCTTACCAAAGAGTGTACAAGTACACAACTAAACAGAGAATGATCAAAGTTATGTGTTGTTTGCAGTAAATGAGCACATGTTTATTGTTTATGTATGTTTATTTTTTATAGAGCCTCAAGATCATTACTGTACAACTCCTTTTTAAATCACCAAAGATAATAAAATGCATTTATTTAAGCTACAAATATGAGATTTGCTTGAATGTAAAGACCAAGCACACATGCAAAAATGCAATACACACTCTCTCAAGCACACACACAAACACAAACACTCAAGCACACACACACACACACCATAAAACTGAATTGAAATAAAATAATAAACAAAAGTTAAATGCAATGTATAAATGTAAATAAGTATTTATGAACTGCTATATGAACATCTGTAGACGGCGCTGAAATAAAAACCCTCATAAACATGTGGCAGCTTCTATGACGGCAGAAGTTAGACTGTTCAGCTGGACTGCTGGACTGTGCCGCTGTTATAGTCAATAAACACTGGACAGCCTCCGCTGCAGCCGTCCACTCCAGCCTCCACTGGACAGATACAGCTACTGCCATCACAATGGGACGCATCAGAATATCAGGAGTATTACATCACGGATATGTCCGCCACCTCTTAAAAAAAAAAACAATCTCCCAGGATGCACTGCATTCAGATATCCCAGAATGCTCTCTGACTGCAATCTCCCAGGGTGCACTGCATTCAGATATCCCAGAATCCTCTCTACAATCTCCCAGGGTGCACTGCATTCAGATATCCCAGAATCCTCTCCGGCTCTGTCTCTAATCTCCCAGGGTGCACTTGGGCAGCCTGTTTGCTCATCATTCATTGCGTCTCCGTAGGTTCTTTGTGTGTGTGTGTGTGTGTGCTGTGGAAGTTCTAGGTTCTAGGTTCTGCTGCGGAGGCAGAACCAAAATGGGCTCATGGCAGTCAAGGAAGTAAGAGTTCTGTCGTCATGGAGATCATGATGATGTCTTCCTGTTCCTGTAACTGCTACTGCTGGGTAGCTTTACTGTAGTGTGGATCTGTAGTATACTGAAGTACTGTAGTGTGGATCTGTAGTATACTGAAGTACTGTAGTGTGGATCTGTAGTATACTGAAGTACTGTAGTGTGGATCTGTAGTATACTGAAGTAGAAAAAGGTGCAGTACCGTAGTGCACACTGTGGTGTGTTGTAGTACATGGTAGTGCAGCAGTGGGGTACAGAGGTACTATAGTGTTGACCAGTCGATAAGGAACTGGACGATTCAGAGGGCCAGGGTAGTAGTGTGTGTGTGTGTGTGTGTGTACACATGTGTGTGTGTGTGTGTGTGTCTCAGGAGTACATGCACCAGTAGAAGATGTTGAAGAGCAGGTAGGCGTCTCAGGAGTACGTGTGTGTGTGTGTGTGTCTCAGGAGTACATGCACCAGTAGATGATGTTGAAGAGCAGGTAGGCGTCTCAGAATGCGTGTGTGTGTGTGTGTGTGTGTGTGTGTGTGTGTGTCTCAGGAGTACATGCACCAGTAGATGATGTTGAAGAGCAGGTAGGCGAGGGGGAAGATGATGCGCGAGTACGAGTCAATCATGTAGCTGTTGCTCATGATGAACTTGAGGTTGTGGCGCGACCCGCCGCCCGCCATAGCCGCTGCGTCTCCTCGAGGGCGGCTCCGGGCCGAAGCTGGAGTTCCGTGGGGGTGCCGCGCGGTCCGTGGTGGGCGTGGTGGGCAGCTCGGGGAAAGGTGAGAGGTCAATCTCGTCATGGAAACAGCCGTCAAAAGCCATGGCCTGGTTAGTGTTGTATGTGGTGGGAACCTGCAAGGGCCAAGTTTACACAATCACACAACAGCCAAGAACAGAGAACACAGATGTATGCAATGTGTACAATGTATTGTCTATATGAAGAACATGGATGTATGCAATGTGTACAATGTATTGTCTATATGAAGAACATGGATGTATGCAATGTGTACAATGTATTGTCTATATGAAGTAAAAATAGAGTTGCGCAGCAGCATAGTTCTATGGTAATGTACCAGTTCTTGCGCCAAGGTGTTCAGACAGAATATACTGAAGTACTGTAGTGTGGATCTGTAGTATACTGAAGTACTGTAGTGTGGATCTGTAGTATACTGAAGTACTGTAGTGTGGATCTGTAGTATACTGAAGTACTGTAGTGTGGATCTGTAGTATACTGAAGTACTGTAGTGTGGATCTGTAGTATACTGAAGTACTGTAGTGTGGATCTGTAGTATACTGAAGTACTGTAGTGTGGATCTGTAGTATACTGAAGTACTGTAGTGTGGATCTGTAGTATACTGAAGTACTGTAGTGTGGATCTGTAGTATACTGAAGTACTGTAGTGTGGATCTGTAGTATACTGAAGTACTGTAGTGTGGATCTGTAGTATACTGAAGTACTGTAGTGTGGATCTGTAGTATACTGAAGTACTGTAGTGTGGATCTGTAGTATACTGAAGTACTGTAGTGTGGATCTGTAGTATACTGAAGTACTGTAGTGTGGATCTGTAGTATACTGAAGTACTGTAGTGTGGATCTGTAGTATACTGAAGTACTGTAGTGTGGATCTGTAGTATACTGAAGTACTGTAGTGTGGATCTGTAGTATACTGAAGTACTGTAGTGTGGATCTGTAGTATACTGAAGTACTGTAGTGTGGATCTGTAGTATACTGAAGTACTGTAGTGTGGATCTGTAGTATACTGAAGTACTGTAGTGTGGATCTGTAGTATACTGAAGTACTGTAGTGTGGATCTGTAGTATACTGAAGTACTGTAGTGTGGATCTGTAGTATACTGAAGTACTGTAGTGTGGATCTGTAGTATACTGAAGTACTGTAGTGTGGATCTGTAGTATACTGAAGTACTGTAGTGTGGATCTGTAGTATACTGAAGTACTGTAGTGTGGATCTGTAGTATACTGAAGTACTGTAGTGTGGATCTGTAGTATACTGAAGTACTGTAGTGTGGATCTGTAGTATACTGAAGTACTGTAGTGTGGATCTGTAGTATACTGAAGTACTGTAGTGTGGATCTGTAGTATACTGAAGTACTGTAGTGTGGATCTGTAGTATACTGAAGTACTGTAGTGTGGATCTGTAGTATACTGAAGTACTGTAGTGTGGATCTGTAGTATACTGAAGTACTGTAGTGTGGATCTGTAGTATACTGAAGTACTGTAGTGTGGATCTGTAGTATACTGAAGTACTGTAGTGTGGATCTGTAGTATACTGAAGTACTGTAGTGTGGATCTGTAGTATACTGAAGTACTGTAGTGTGGATCTGTAGTATACTGAAGTACTGTAGTGTGGATCTGTAGTATACTGAAGTACTGTAGTGTGGATCTGTAGTATACTGAAGTACTGTAGTGTGGATCTGTAGTATACTGAAGTACTGTAGTGTGGATCTGTAGTATACTGAAGTACTGTAGTGTGGATCTGTAGTATACTGAAGTACTGTAGTGTGGATCTGTAGTATACTGAAGTACTGTAGTGTGGATCTGTAGTATACTGAAGTACTGTAGTGTGGATCTGTAGTATACTGAAGTACTGTAGTGTGGATCTGTAGTATACTGAAGTACTGTAGTGTGGATCTGTAGTATACTGAAGTACTGTAGTGTGGATCTGTAGTATACTGAAGTACTGTAGTGTGGATCTGTAGTATACTGAAGTACTGTAGTGTGGATCTGTAGTATACTGAAGTACTGTAGTGTGGATCTGTAGTATACTGAAGTACTGTAGTGTGGATCTGTAGTATACTGAAGTACTGTAGTGTGGATCTGTAGTATACTGAAGTACTGTAGTGTGGATCTGTAGTATACTGAAGTACTGTAGTGTGGATCTGTAGTATACTGAAGTACTGTAGTGTGGATCTGTAGTATACTGAAGTACTGTAGTGTGGATCTGTAGTATACTGAAGTACTGTAGTGTGGATCTGTAGTATACTGAAGTACTGTAGTGTGGATCTGTAGTATACTGAAGTACTGTAGTGTGGATCTGTAGTATACTGAAGTACTGTAGTGTGGATCTGTAGTATACTGAAGTACTGTGTAAACCTCAGTGATGTAATTCTGCATATAGAATGATTTGTAAATAATATTTTTTTAACATTTTAATATAGACTTTCTCACATGAATCCCTGAAAACCACTTAATTTGGCAGGACGCCTCTGACTTGCCCTTTTACCTCTGAGAGACATGTGACTGACTTCCTGTTTCTGGTCTAACCCTGGTATAACCCTGGTCATGGCATGATTAGGACAAGAAAACCCCAGATTAATGTAGGGTTACACTTAGTGACGTATAAGGGAAGGGTAGGTGCAGTGTAACCTGCATGCCCTACTGCTTGGTAAATAGCATCTGAATGTGTGTGTGCGTGCGTGTGTCTGTGCGTGCGTGTGTCTGTGTGTGTGTGTGTGAGAGTGTTTGTGTGTGTTTGTGTGTGTGTGTGTGTGTGGGGGCAGCCAGCCAATCAGGCTGATTATTCCTTAACTTTCCCCCTCTGAGTGGTCTGGCACATAATGGCTGCTTTGCATCACCCAGGTGGGGGTCAGTGAGGTCCCACCTGACACAGGTACACACACAGTAGAAGTGGACAGCAGGTACCAGGCCACCTGAGACAGGTAAACACACAGTAGAAGTGGACAGCAGGTACCAGGCCACCTGAGACAGGTAAACACACAGTAGTAGTGGACAGTAGGTACCAGGCCTGTGGCTGTGCTCTTCTTCAGTTTCTTCATCTCCTCCACCGTGGTGAAGTAGTTGACCGCCGCATACTCGATGACCGACAGGAAAACGAAGAGGAAGCTGGACCACAGGTAGATGTCCACCGCCTTCACGTAAGACACCTGGGGCATGGACGCCGACACACCCGTAATGATGGTGGACATGGTCAGCACTGTGGTGATGCCTAGAGAGAGAGAGAGAGAGGGGGAGAGAGGGAGAGAAAGAGAGGGAGGGAGAGAGGGAGGGAGAGAGAAAGAGCATGAAAAAGAGAGAGGGAAAGGATGTAAAATATCTTAAATGTTTCTGTACATGGGTACATACTCTACCAACACAAAGCCTGATTAATATGATTAATATATGGTTCTCTATGCTAATTCAGTCTACGTCTACATACAGACATGTCCATGTATTCCCCATCCTTTGTGTGACTCATTTGGTAGTAAAATATGATGTTTGTCAAGTAAACACACACACACACACAACTCTCCTCTCTCCCCATCTCTCTCCCACACAAGGTGACTTGTTTAACTATGTTGTTGGGCTAAATATTATTGTACGGGCACGTTCCAATTGGATATTAAGCAACAACTTTTTTCTGGAGAACATGATTCACCAATGGGCACATTGTCATGATCATCCAATCAGAATACATAAACCAAGTTATGTGGTTGCCTAGCAACATTGCTCAATAAATTGCCCCATGCATCGTCACCTTTTTAATCTTGTGATCAAGCTCTATCACTTAGACTACAAGAGCGAAACGCCTCCCTCACTGCTCTGACCCAAAATAGAGTGCAGCTGGACTCAATTTCCCATAGTGCCTCTCTCAGAGGATGTCAGACATAATAGACATAAGCTGGAACTAGAGAGGATCCCCTGCACTAGGCCTGGGAGGTGTGGCCTAAACACCATGTCATTTATAGATATTTATGAAGCACGGCTGCAACGTTACATCACAGTATATCAATATATCAATATGTATGGGTCTGAATGGGTAACGCACAGATCACATATTGCACATTCAATGGATGGTATTCAGTTCAATAGTCTCACATTTACCAAACCAGTTGTGAGAGCAACGACGCCAAAGGTCATGTAACGGTATGACCTCTACTGGTATGCCAGTATGGTCCAAATCTATACCTTAGGGAAAATTCATATGATCTATAATGCTTATTTTTTATATGCTCTTTTTTACAGACACTTTGTTTTCAAACATGTCACAGGACAATGCCTCCTCGTGATTGGCTACCCTAGGAGGTGCATGCTATAAGCCACCCAGGAAGCAGGAAGTGTTACCGAGGGAGACGCGTGCAGGGACGGCTCTGCGGTCGATCCAGAAGGACACCCAGGAGAGCATGACCATCAGCATGGTGGGGAAGTAGGTCTGCAGCATGAAGAAGAAGATGTGTCTCCGCAGGATGAAGTTGATGTACAGGCGGTTATACCAGCCTAGAGACACAACACAGCACACGGTTATACCAGCCTGACACAACACAGCACACGGTTGTACCAGCCTGACACAACACAGCACACGGTTGTACCAGCCTGACACAACACAGCACACGGTTATACAAGCCTGACAACACAGCACACGGTTATACCAACCTGACACAACACAGCACACGGTTATACCAGCCTGACACAGTACTTGCACAGAAAATACGGAGGGGGCGGGGGCACATAAATAGATAAGATAAGAGGGGGGGCACATACATACATGATAGATAAGAGGGGGGGGGCACATACATAAATACAGGATAGATAAGAAGAATAGATACATACAGTGCTGTCTGAAAGTGTGTGAACCCCTTCAGCAGTTTTCTGTTGTTTTATCATTTTCTTATTTTACAGAGATCAACAATGCCAAGAAGAAAGGAGATATCTCTAAGGCCCTCTCTAAAAGACTCCAGCTCCATTTATCCACTGTATGACAAATTATTTGCAATTGGAGGGCATTCAACATCACTGCAACTTTTCCTAGAAGTGGATACCCATCAAACATATGACCAAAATGCACCAGAAAGATAATAAACTGGGTAAAAGCCAGCCTACACATCACCTGTAGAGAGTTACAGACCTCAATGGCAGCATCTGGAATAAATCTACATGCGTCTACGATCACATTAAACTGGAACAGACACAAAGTTCATGGGAGGGTTGTTAGAAGGAAGCCTCTGCTCTCAAGAAAGAACAAAACTGCCCGATTCAACTTCTAGAGGCCTTC